>NC_089992.1:300000-460000 GCF_036417845.1 Apteryx mantelli
ATCCACAATAGCACCAGGCAGTTCCCAGCCCTTTTAACATTGTCAATGTTGCTGTCTTCAAAAATTGCACACAGGCCCTGACACGAAGATCCTCTAATCACTACTGCTACTTCCCCTTCAGTCTCTGTGCACTGAAAGTCTGCTCTACTTTCTGGCATTGCACAGTCAGCAACACTAGTTTTATCATCTCTTGGAAAGTTTATTCCCATATATGTGCTAAAAATGTGCTCTTTGAGATCAGAGGCATGTGACCTTAAAGCTGCCAGGACTCTGTAATGGGTTCCCTCTTAAAGAGCCTATGTCATGCCTGTACTGCTCACCAACACATTCACCGGATGAAGAGCAAAGAGTTATTACAGTTCCCCATTCTGGATGTATCATCACAACCTTGATATCTCCAGGTTCATTTGTCATTTGCTACTTATATTGCAAATGTAATACCATACATTTAGAGACTCCCTACACTAGAACAGCAGTAAGAAGATCCGCAGAAACAATATGAAACCCTAGAAAACAAAGCAGAAACTGCCAGCTATATTGTGTGCAGACACAGGTGGGGCCATTAGTCTCACAGCAAACATTCTTAAGAGTTGTTCTGAGTTCAGCAGTGATAATCACAGTCCAATCTCCTGTACCTGATAGGCTACCACATGTCACGCTGTCCCAGAGACTGTAGTGAATTATACTTGGCTAGAACACCTTCCATGAAAATATTAAACTCTTGTCTGAAGGCGAGAACAACAAAAAAGTCCACCATTTTCCTTCCTTCTTTGTAGCATTGGTCTATTACTTCACTGCTATACCAGATCAGTGGCTAGAAAGGCTTATCTCCAGGACATATGAAAACCTGGTAGCATTGGATTCCTCCCCTTTGCCACACCCTTATCCCTGAATCCTTCAGATTAAATAGCTCAATGTATTTTAAGCTATCACTAAAAGCCACCCTTCCCAGCCCTCAATTTTTGAGACTGTACTGCATCTTCTCCAATTCAATCTAAATTAATTGAATTAATTCTATTTCAAATTAATTAAATTAAATAATCATAGAAGTCAAAGATAAGCAGTATCCAGTACTGGTCTCATCAGACCAATACAGAAGTGTATTACTTATGATTCTTCTTTACTTGGGTGAAAAAAGCAATCTCTTAGTCTTTTTTATTCTTTGGGCTCTTGTTGATCTATGTGCGTGCTAGATGCTTTTCACAGTCAGTCACATAATCATGGCAGATAAAATATGGAGAAGTTCTCTCTATTCCCCTTTCTCAAGACAGAATTATCTGTGTTCAAGACAATTTCCACTGTTCTCTACATCTGACCTAAATTCCTTGTTAATCAATATATAACTTTTGCATTCGGCTGCATCAAAATGTCACTTTCTTAGATGGCTTCTCTTCTTCGAATGCTGGAACATTAATTGAAAGAATGCTATCGTGTTTCAAGACACACTAACGCTTAACCACAGCAGTGGACATTTCTAGCCAGCTTAGGGCTTTTTAGGTGCAAAGTCCACTTTAAGTATTTATCTTTATCGGTTCAGCTCAATAGAACAGAAACAGTAATGATTCCTGGGTCACACAGGCTGCACACAGTCCACAGAAAGTCTGAGCATCCCTGTACATGCTGGTGATTAGTCAACTTGGCTGGGCATTCTGGTGCAGTCATACAGGACCCAAGATGCATAAAAAAGTGCTTACCTTGGCCACCAGGGTACATACAGCGAAAGGCTCGCCCCAGTTCTTCTGCTTGGACCCTTCCTGCTGGTGTCAGTTCTCCACCCCATTTCAGCACCAGGAGAAGAGATGGGGAAGACTCTCTGCGAGCTTCTAGGAGGCAAACAGGCACTCACTATGGCAGGTCTCAAAACTAAGCTTCAGGGAGGTGAGGTGCATGTGTAGGGAAACCATCAGAGCACTTGCAGGGCATTCTCAACACTGGCTGACTCAAAATACACAGGAACCAAATCTGGCCTTTTCTGTGGCTTCAGCAAGTACCAAAATAAGAGTCTCTGCTGTTTGAAGCTATGAGAATTCCACCTGTATTTACAGGCTGACATTCATGAAGTCAGAAGTATAAACCTTGTGGTACCAACTAGAGTGTATTAGTACACTACATTGTGCATCTCTCCAGCCCTTCTTATGACAGCAGCAAAGACAAGACATGGGTCAATAATTCTGCTTTCATCTCCAGAGGCCTATATAGGTGGTATAGCTGCACACTCTTGAACATCAGGCTTTAACATCATGTCAGCAACATCAGGTTTCTTTACCTTCATCTTCACTTGCAGCTTTTGGATGTCCATGAGGCAGATAGGTCAACTGCACCTTACGGTTAATGCCAGAAAAATGTCCATACCTGTCACAAGGAGAGGGGGAAAAAAATAAACCCAAATTAATTCCACTCACCCCTTCCCAGAGCTCCCTAGGCAGCAAAAAAAAATACAGGCACTGACTTCCTCCAGGAACACCATTGTCAAGGGACATAAACATTAAACTACATAAACATCCACCTGTGAGCCAGCATGCAAAAAAGCCAAACCAAAAAAAAAAAAAAAAAAAAAGCCCAACCCCCCTCCTCCCCTGACAAAATTCAGGCTCATTTACTTGCCTGCTCTATTCAGCTGACATCATTGTGCACGTTCATATCCCAGAGGGGCTTTAACCAATCTTTGATAATTTCTATCTACATCTTTAACAAGTGAATTGATGAAGTTACAGTAAAAAATCTACCAGCCATATAAGCACAAATATACCTACACCTCTAATCAGAAGAGAGAGTAGGGGAAGGAATCATGGCAAAAATTCATCTTCTGTGCTCCACAGAAATGGCATGAACACAGACACTACCTGTGTATGCCACAGTGAACTATGGCTCTCTTGGAAACCCCCCTTTTGTTTCTAACATGCCAACACCACCATATTGTCTTTTCTTCTGGCTGTGTGAAACCTAAGGGGACACAAACATCTTTTCATGTTTCCCAAGGTGCCTTTTGTTAAACTTCTGGCACCAGAACAACCTCATGTAAAACCACATTTGTTCCAAATTTATCAAAACATTTCATATCTATGTGGCCCCCACAGGACTCCAGTTCCATTCCTGCAGCAATGGAAACTCAGCTTCATCTTGAGTTCTCCAGCTAAAAACAGACACCCGGAACAAGAATCACCATTTGTTTTGATGCCAGGGAGAAAAAGTTAGGAGCGTGGCACCTTTCATGTACAGCTGCTAAAAGGGGATGCAGGAGTCTGACCTCTGGGGAACCAGCTGGCCAATACATCAACAGCACAGCTTGCTTCTACATCACTTCCTTTTCCCGCATCTTCCTTGTTATCCCTTGCTGACCCACAACCCTGAGACAAACCCATGTTGCCCCAAGACATTAACTCTTACATCTCCAAGACGCTCTTCAGCTGTTCCAGTTTGGATTTCCTCTCCTCAATCTCACAGTCACTCTGTGTTCCCAGTTCCACCACAAGCTGCCGTGCAATGTCCAGCACTTCCTGTTGGAAAGCAGACACTGTCTCAAGTGCCCAGCAGATCTGGTTCAGACTCACCACCATACTCTTGCAAGGCCTCCA
Organism: Apteryx mantelli; assembly: GCF_036417845.1. NCBI lineage: Eukaryota > Metazoa > Chordata > Aves > Apterygiformes > Apterygidae > Apteryx > Apteryx mantelli. Next base: position 303,576 of record NC_089992.1, read on the forward strand.
GAAGGCTCCACCCAGCATCAGGACCACATACACACTCATTAAAGACACATTATTTCATAAGACAGCTTGAGCAGAAAAAACTTTCACATTCCAGTCAGTTTCATCCTCACCCCATATTCCAACCCTGTTCAGAACCAAACGGATGCCTCAAACTCCCCCCACTTCACAGCTTGGAGTGTTCTCTCACCAGAGGCAACCACAACAGACAGGCTAGCTGCAGCAAGGCTGTCCCCATTCTACATTCTTTGTCTTAGCCAGGAGCAGTCTCCACTATGCTCTCATACTATTACCCTGCTGTGTACGCAGTGGGTAAAGAATGACACAGGGAGTGTTTGTGCAATGCTGCCCCTTTAAGGGTTTCCACCCTCCCAAAGAATTCCCTCGCACTGGGATCCATATTACCTGCATCTCCCACACAGTAATCCCAGAGAGGGCTCCCCTCACCTGTAGCTGCTCTGGTTTCTTCAGCTTCAACTTCCCTGTCTTGTAGCCATCATATTTCTCAAATAATTCAAAGAACCTGAACAGACAACAAAGAACCCTGATCCAGTTTCTGCTGTTCCAGTGCTACAAGGATGGTCATCCCTACATATGCATTCATGCCCTGTTCTTCAAGAAAAAACAGTAGGCCCACAGACTCTTCTCTATGCTTCAGAAATCCCCCCAGAACAAGTGTTTTCAGCCTCAGGTAAGAAAAGGAAGTAACCACTAGCTTCCCTTTGGTGAGGTACTTCACTTTACAGCACCTAGCAAACCTTCGCTCTTTCTTCCAGCACTCGCACAGAAGGTGCCAGGATCTGTATGGGAAAAGAAGGCTCCTTCCACAGAGCAGAAAGCATTTCCTGAATGGAACCATGGAAAAACACTGCCTCCCATGCAACTCAGCCCTTCTGCTCCATTTGTGGATTCAGCAGGTGGGCCCTCCTCATTTCCCAACAGTGCAGGGTCTTCTTGCCTTGGTTCTTACCGGGGATGCTTAACTTCCATCTTCATCTTTTGCTTTGGGGTTCGATCTCCATGCCGGATGACTGCAATAACACAGCGAAGTTCCATCCTGGGGAAAAACAAGATACACCTCTCAAATATATCCTTAAACTCCAGAATTACCACTAGAAAGTAGTTGTCGCTTCCCTCATCAATGACAGAAATCCTCCCAGCCTAAAACAGGCACCAGTGCTAAGGCTGCAAGAGCAGTCAAAGTAGTGCAGACACTACCAGGCTCATGAGCACCACAGCATTGTAATATGACATGCAAAAATCTAATCTATAGCAGATGGGAACCAGGCTAGGTGCTACGGAATCTATAGATACAGCATTTTAAATTGTACCAAACTTCTTCCAAGAAAGGCACAGTTTAACATGCCCAACTTTGTAATCCTCATAGCACCACTTGGAAGGACATAGGAAAAAAACAACTTGGTCCTGAAGAATCGTTATACAGTCAGGGTCCTGTCTGTGATCAACCAATAACAGCTGTATATAGAGAGATTCCGCAGCAATCAGCCACTTGCAGGAACCAGTAGTTAGGCTGGCTCATTTCAGAAGGGCTATATGACTTTGCTTTTTCAGATATTAAAATATCCATCCATATCTCTTACAAGATCCCAGACCAAATGGGGGTTGATTCTATCAGTTTCACTGTCACAAGATACAATAGAAGCCAGCAGCCCCATGAGTGTGCAGCATTTGCATTTGCCAGCTTTATCCAAATGATCCTATGTTACAGGAAGGATGAACACATGCTCTCAGTTTACCTCTTCTGTAGCACCTATTTTTTTCCCCACTTCATGCAAGCATGTTCAGGAGCACAGAGAAATCTTTGTCTTCATCTTTTAGCCTTCTGTGGCGAAAGACTAGTATGGCCAACAGTATCAAATGAAAGCCTTGCAAGTGTACATACAATGTGAATACTTCAGCTAACAGTTTTCCACCCATTTCATTGGCAGCTTAAAACCCATTTGCTATGAGCAGCTACCTACCGAACAGTGGTTCCAGTGAGCCAGGTAGAGTGATGCCTTAATCCCTTCCCTGTGCTGATCAAAAATTGAGGCCTCCTGAAAGCCACAAGCAGTTTCTGTAACTCTCTCAAAGAATGCTCTTCCGCATTCATCACTCCTACAACTCATTTACTATCTATTGCCCATTTCCTGAGCACAGCTGAGCCTTTCCATAGACATCTGTCTTCAGTGTCTCAACCAACACAGCTGCTGGAGAAAACAGTGTTGCTGGGTGATGCATGTCTCTTGGACATGGCTTGCACTTTGTCCCTCATGCAGCCATTAAAGGGATCCTTTTGAGAAGCTCACAAGTACTCACATGGTGCCCGAAGTTGTGGGGACAATGGGAATATCTTCTGCCTCTGTTGGGATGGACCAGGGAATATGAAACTGGGGAGCCAATTCACGCATGATTATGTTTCTGAAAGAAATCAGAACACAGAATTCACATGAAATGCCATTCTCTCAGTCCTCCTCCTCCTCCCCTGTGGTCCAGGTGAAAGGTTTGAGGAGAGCCACAGACAACTTCTCCTCATCTTCCTTACAGAGTCATCTAACACACCATGGGCTAGTTAAGGCACCCAAAAGAGACAGGCACTTGCATCACCAATACTGCAGCTGGGCTTAGCATCCAATAGTGTCCTGTAAGACACACCTAGCTATAGACAAAGACAGCTAAACCCAATGCAGGCAGGAACTCCGGGGGCAAAGAATAATTAATCCCTTCCTCCCAAAGCCAGGCCTTCCCCTGCTGAACAAGTGTCCCCATCTGAACCATGCGCAGACTTCTCCCACATATACTGGTCAGGACTCCAAATTCACTATGCTTTGCTACAGATTCCCTTACCCACTACCAAAACTTGAACTTTACATACCCAAGGATTTTGGCACAGTCATCGTAATACTTCATAGAGTTCTTCACAAAACTAAAGCCGTTCACATCACAAACAAATGAGTGGCCATTTGCTCGCAGGAGGTCAAACCCACATACAGTTTGCTGCATGAGGAAACAGAGGATTCATAGGCACACTGTGAAGAAGCACAGCAAGCAGGACAGTAGATGAGTAAGTTAAGCAGGGCTGAGAGGGCACTCTGTCACACAGACCCAGTCAGCATACACTGTCCAATTCAGCTCCACTGGTGTCTCCAAAGGCACAATTTCTAAAGTAGTTCTCCATTTCACACCTGTCTCAGTCTTGAAGTAGTTAGCAGTAACGGGCCCTTCAGAGGAGTCTTTACACCTTCACAGCTTTATCAAGGGCCCAATCCATGAACTCCTGTATTAAGCAAGTTAGTGCTACCTCAAAGAGCAATAAGGGTATAAGAAAGGAGCTCCTACCTCTCCTGCTCTTGCCTCTAAATTCAGCTATTATGATCCAGACTGAAGAAGTAGAGAAAATAAGTGGTGCATGCACAGACATCCACCAATGCATGGAAAAGGTTATAATGAAGAATAAACCCACAGCTGTACCAGAACAACTACATGGGATGCAGATTGCAGCAGGGCCAGGAACAAGTAGCCAAGGGCTGCTTCTGCTGACATTGCTGATGAAGCAGAACAGGTCCTGTAACTGTACCTAGACTCACATGCACATTCACTCCGCCTACCTATAAGTAAAACACAAATGCACACCAAAGCCATGTCAAGAAGAGAATGAAAAAGGCCAAGAAAAAGATGACCAGGCTATCTACACAAACATGAAACAGCAAAGGAGGGATCAGTGCAGATCAGTTAGACAGCAGCATGCTTAGGATCTGATATCAAATGCTCAGATGCAAGCTGGGCACCAGCCACCTGCCAGCACAGAAGGCATCTGCTGTAGGCCCTCTGGCCTTCCCAAGTCATCTCTGACCAGCAAACTGACAGGGCCAGCAGGATCAACTGCACCCAGCTGGCAGAGAGAGTTGGCACCAGGCATGGAACACAGTCACATCAGAGATACATAAGAGCAAAAGACTCAAGCTAATACAGGTGCCTGAGTCATGAAGCAGACATTCCAGGGAGTATTCTGCTTGCACAGGAGAGAAAACACACAAACCTTAAAGGCTACACAGACTTTCCTGGCAACTAGCTTCTCCATGGCAGTCAGCATGACTGGGTAACGGATTTCTTTCCCTTCACTGTCCCGTTCAACCTTCCCATCCAAAGCAGGGGATTTGCGAGCCTCTGCATGGGCGTAGTCTGGCCCAACAGTGTACACCTGAGAAGAGAAACAGTTACACCTGACATAATCCCTAGACTAACTGCAGGTTCCAGAAGGTATTTCTATTGCAGACGCACACAGAAAAAAAGATTAGATGCTCTCATACATTCTTCTTGTTAGGGTCTGCAGAATACTAGCTCCTCACTTTGTGATCCAAGCTGCACAATCAGCACCTCACAGGCTAAACACACACTCCAGAATCTGCTAAGGAGGACTGCCCAAACTTCAGCTACCCAGGTTTTCCTTACCTTTACATCAGTGCCATCTGTAGGCATGAACTCTTCATAAATGTATGAGCCTGTCTTCCTTACACTGCTCTCTGGGGAGTACACACTACTCCGGCTGCCAATCTGAAAGCATAGAATAAAAACCTCAGGGTAGATCATAGGTTTTCTTTCCTTAGATGGAAGAACAAACAGCATAAATTTCATCCCATACTTAAAGAACTAGCTGAACATCTCTCAGAACCCCCAGCTATTATAGCACAATAATTCACAAAGGACAGAAGAGACTGCAAAATGCAGACACTAAGTATGTCCTTTTCCAGGTTTTAAAGAGGAAAAAGTTATTATAGACCACTAGGTTGACTCCAATCACCAGAAGAATATGGAACAGAAATAGCGGGTAAAGACATAGAAGGTAAGGAGTCTAGCTAATAAGCAAATTATAACAAGTTATGACAAATCATAGTCAGATCAATTTAACTTCCTTTTAGGACAGTGCAACAGATCTTATAGACAGGAGCCAATGTCGTTTTCATTTTCAGTGAGACTTTGGATACAATCTCAAGTGACATGCCTATATGTAAAAGCTAAGGAAGCAATCATTTTAAGATTACTAATAGCAGATGCATAACTGGTTGGAAAATCATATTCCATAGTTATTAATGGTTCACTGGTAAAGCGGAGGAAGTGAGTAAGGGCAGACATAAATTTCCTGTGGAATCTAGGAATAAATACTGCATTTATTACATTTACAAGCTACACTAAGCTGAGAAGGGCAGCAAGCATGTTAGAGGACAAGAATAGAAGTAAAAAAATCATCTTGATAAACTGAAGAAGTGATCTGGAAAAGACAGTATGCAGTTCAATAAGGGACACAGTTCTTAAGGACTGCTAAACAGGACACAGGTGAAACAGAGGATAGTGAAAGTGTAGTCAGCACTAGCACTAGAATATGTCTTTCTGCAATTCCCAACTAGATGGGATTTAGCTATAAGTTTTACAAAGGTATAGACTACCCCCAAAACAAGACCTTCCTTCTCGCTTCCCCAAAACTTCCTCCTGAAGCCACATAGGTCTCTCAGACCCATGGATCTGTTGGTCCCAAAAGCAAAGCTGGAGTGCCCCTCACCTTCCGAAAGAGCCGCTGGCTGCCCCCACCTGCTGAGGTTGGGTAGTAAATATACACGTTATGGTCTTCAGCACTGACTGGCTTCTCTACAAATGGCTTTGGGAAAACAGCTCCATTTACCTCCACATGGTCCTCTCCTTCCACTAAGTTGCATTCTGAAGACAAAGCACAGCAGCAGCACGTTAAGTAAGGGGGCAAACAGCCCTGTTGCAGAGCTGAAACCCTTTGGTCCTGGCCAGTCAGTCAACTTCAGTATTTTGGCCTTTGACCAGGGGCCAAGTCAGTTGACAAACTTATGAATCAGGCCTGTTCAAGCTCATTATCAGTGCTGGTCTCTGCAGAATATCTAAAATGGTATAGTATGCAAAAACAGCTCTCAGCAGAGCCTGGACATTTACCTTCTGGTCTATCAGGGTCTCGATTGAGCACAGCATAGCGGGGCAAGTCTATTCCCTCTTCTTGAAGAATCCGATACACTTCCCGCCTGTAGAGGACAAAAACAATGAGAATCAACAGAAGAGTCTGGAAGGTCCTCAGTACGTACCAGGGGAAAGGCTTCATTTTCACTGATGAAAAACAAAGTCAAATGAACACAAGAAAGTCTCAAGACAGTGCAAATACTTCTCAGCACGTGTTCTCTAGATGAGACCCACAAGCTACAGGGCATGCCTCAGCCCTACTCCTTATGGAAGCATCCCAGAGTAGACCTCTGCCTGGCCTAAATGGGGATGCCCATTTGCTAGCACCTGCCCAATCCACAGCAACATACCCAGCAAATGCCAGCTGCCCAGATGTGCCCCCTCAAAGGGTGCCGTCACACTCAGCTGCCCATCACCCATCCCTTATTTTGCACCCAACATCAACGGGGAAGCTGCATTTCTCTCACTAGAGTTAGAACGTATGGTGCCTATCAGTACCCACAGTAATGCTGCCCACAACCCAAAGACATGTGAAGTTTGGTGTCTGGTATTAACTACTCATCTGCAGTCAAAGCACTCTGACTATATGAACTGAAGTACATGACTGTAAGTTAGCATTTGACTTCTGACTGACTTAACCCATCAACTTAACTTACCAAGAGCTGACTGAAAAGCCTCTTCAAGTGTCTTACCAATATACCCTCTTCAAGGGAGGGGTATATGCCCTCCAATGTTCCCTCAGCCTGGCCTTGCTGCTCCCAATTTCTGCCTGAGAATCCCATCTCACTACTTGGCTCTCTTCCTCAGAGACCAGTCTTAGTCACGCCAGTCTCATCCTTCAAGATCATGTCCTCTTTTAATTCACTCAGCCTTTCCTTACAGTGCATTTGCACCAGAAGCTAAAACATGCCATACCTCAATGGTTTCGCCCCGAAACCTATTTCCCTCATGTTAGGGGGAAACAACCCCTAAAAGCCACTGCCAAAGTGTTATGTCCCCCTTTCCCCTGCCCTTGTTTGCTTACAGCCAGGAAGATGAAGCTTGCACAGCATGCTGAGGAGGAGAATCAGTTGAAGAGGGAAGGGGCTTTAGAGGATCCCAGACACCTACCTGTCCTGGATGTAATACTGCATATCAAGGTCATTAATCAAAAACGGCCTGCACAGCTTGGCATAAGCAACTGCTTTATCCAGTGGGAATCCTGAAAGGCAGGGTGGTGGGGGTGGGGAGGGAAAAAAGAAAAAGATGAATGGAAACTCCCTTGTCCAGATCTCAGGTAGGATAAGGCCTGCCACACAGACTTTTACCTTTGGAGTGGAAGGAGATAAGGCAGTCACATGAGGGCCAGTTCTCTACCGGTTCATTCAGAATAACGTCTTCCCCCATAATCACCACTGTAATATACTCAAACTTGCACAGACGCTCCAGAATCTGCGTCATGGGCTTTGACTTGGACTTTTTGGTCATGGCACATATTCCAACCACAATCTGCCGTTCAGGTGGCTAAGGGAAGACACAGGGCAGTTTAGTACAGGCTCAGCTACTTTACTGAATTCAAACTATAACAGCATAGAAATACAGCAGCTGGGAACAAATGAGGGATTTTCTTCTAACCACATCTATTCCCAGCTCTTGCTAGACTCAAACCCATATACACTTCCAGCTTCCACTAGATTTTACTTGTAGATGTTGTAAAGAAACATCCCCAAAAACCTGCTTCTTTGCCAGATAATATGTATCTTTTCCTCTTTCTGGGCACTAATGCTAAGGTCAGAAAGAAATACCTGGCACCTGAACAAGCAGCAGGGACTGGAATCCTGTACTATGTTCTTTGGCCCCTAACTCACAAAGACTGTTAATAGAGTTAGGAGGACTCCAAAAAGAGCCACAAATGCTGTATTTGTGGACTCCAGGAGCTCAGCCTGTTTGTCTTATCTGAGAGAAAACAAAGGAGAAATGACAGCACTAGCTACAAGTAGAAGAGAAACAGTACCAAGGACTCTCCCATATACCTGACAAAGATACAGCAAGATCCAGTGGGAGGAAGCTAAGTTAAATAAGTATAGAGAAAAGGCATGCATTTTAAAAAGCACTGATAACAGTAGCTGAGAAACAGGCTAAGGTCTGTGGTGGATTTTCCATCACTGGCTTTTTAAACCCAGACCGGGTGCTTTCAACAGATTAATTCTGGTCAGGGTAAGATTAAACTCAGTGAGGTTGTCTAAAGTGATATACACAGGACTGCAGATACACAAGACACAGAATGGTGGTTTCAGACTGTAAACTGAGACTTCTGAAGTTACTGCACCGATTCCCAAAGCCAAGGGCTCGGATTCCGCAGCAAAAAGAATATCTAGGAAGTCTAAGGGCTTCCAGTTCCTTTGCCTTACCTGCTAAAATAGCTCTTTATTGAGCATCAAGGTACATACCACTGCATATTTTTGAAGGGAGCCCATATGGGCTCCTAGGTCAATAACACAACTGCAATGGAGACTTTAGAGTACAGAGCCAATGTGAATAACAGCTGCACTGGCATATGGTCCCATTAACTCACACAACTAGGAGCAAAGTCCCTGCAGTAGCCCAAGTCCCATGTGCAGAACAGAGCACATAACAGAGCAAAACAGCAGATTTCAGTCTTGGCTCCAATCCTCCTCCCTAGACTTGCCCTGCTTTCACCGTTTCTTAGCTCCACTTCGCTCAGTTCTCAGCTAAACTGATTAGCCAGGACTATTGGAGTCAGTTTTCCAATCTGACAACTCTTTGACTGAAAAATAGTTGCCTTTTTCTCTTACAAGTCACAGGTTATGAGGCAAGAACTGAGGTGAGGGGAAAGGAAAAAGATTTAAAAAAAAAAAAAAGGCAGTCTCAACCACCTAAAAATGCAAGAAACACTGGCCACTCCAATCACTGGAGCATCAATACTATATCACTGGATTCTTCCTAAAGGTGAATTCTCATGGGCTGCTGATATATTTCATCCATAATGTAATTTCTGTCTGGAATTCTATATTGGAACAGGCCGCAGATCACCATGTAACGCTGTAGAGCTTCCACATAGGGGAAAAGCAGTTCTTCTTACCCAGAGAGGAGGAAATGTTACTTCTAACATGCCAAAGGCACCAAACAGTTTCTCTGGGATGGACAGATGATTTTCTCAGGAGCAAAGCGTGGCACATTCCACCCCACTCAAATAATTTGCTCAGCCCATTCCAAAAAAACAACCAAACAAACAAACCTCCCCCAAACTTAAAACGATAAGCCCCAGTGGAACTGACAGAGCGAAAGGTCAGGAGTTTCTTTACTTCATTGCAGTGCCCTTGCCTGCAGGTCTTGCAGAGACAAGTCCCAGCTATTCACTGTTTCCTTTGCATTATCTTTAGAGAGCTACTTTACCATCCTTAAAGAGGAGGTCAGCATACACTGCTCATTACATTTTCTATCTGTGCTACAGGATACACCTGTACTGACCCTCAGAGGCTGCATCATATACCAAACAGAAAAGACAGGAAAACAGTAGATTAAAGTTCTGCGAGGCCACTACATACTATCCTAAGGTTATGTCAGTGCAGTTTAGCACAAGTCACAGTCCATTCAGCCCACTAAGAGGCAAGAGAACTTCAGTGAACAGAACGACCTCTGAACAAATGCCCTTAACAAAGGCCATTGTGGGAGACCAGAAGAGTGGGTTGAATAAGAGCCAAAAGCAGTCAGAAGCTGGAGATGATTCTCCTTTCTGCATTCTGCTCCTGCAGATTACAGAAAAGAGGAACTGTTTCAAATCTGCAGACACTTCTTTGCCCTATTCGCAATTCCCACAGTTTTCCTCAAAAACTTCCCTAGTAAAACAGAAAGATTCATAAGAGATTTAGGCTTAAATTGCCAGGACAAAGTTGTCTGCTATTGTACCTGAAAAAGACCTGCAAAGCAAAAAGGCTAAAATTTACTGCACCATGAGACACTAAGCCTGACTGTATGACAATGCAGTGCATCCCATAAAGGATGACACAGCCCTTCCACATGGCTGTGCCACGTAGCCTGGTGCCATGACCCTGAAATCCTGACTGCCTGTGGCCTCCACAGTAACCACTCAAAATCTGGCTGAGACACAAGAATTCTGCACAGATGCCCCAACCCAGAACGCCAGGACCTCCTCACCGATTCCTCCTCTTCATCATCTTCAAAGAAATCAATTTCATCTGTCTTCATGTTTGATCCGAGGAAGTCCGTCTCATCATCCCTGGAACCGACAACAAACCTGGGAGCAGAGTTTTCTCCCTCACTGGAGGTCGTCAGGGACGACATTGTAGCCTTGGTGGCCGACCATCCCGCTCTGGAATCATAATACACAAAAAAGATAAGGCAGGCATTCTGACACAGGGCAAGCCAGGGGCTGATGCTACTGGAAGGAGGTCAGGATGGGCAGGTCAGGGACTGATGTGGCGTGAATGAACCCAGGGACAGGCTGCCCAGCACAAAAGGAGAGAACCAAGGTGAGGGGAAGAAAGCCTTTAGGCAGAGGTGGGGCAGGAGCCAGTGCTACTGAAAGAGACTCTCAGGGATGGGAGGGGGTACAGGATCCAGAACCATTTTAGATAGGCAGCCCCATTAACCCATTTGCAGCAAGTGGGAAAGGGACAGTGTCACTGCTAGTTTTGAAATAATTTAAACCTTACAATGATGCATGCTCCAATCCGTTGTCTAAATCATTGATTAGGACAGTGGATACACTTGCGGCCTCATACACCCAGAGACTTCAACTGTGACTCCAGAAGTTAGGATGAAGCTTAGGAGAATGAAGGTGAATTTCCAATCCCCAATTTTCATTCCCTTAGTTCAAGAAGACCTGCAATAACAGAAAGACTAGTCTGAGAGGCACATGAGTTTGGGGGAGGAAGGAAAAGGAAGAAATGACAACTCTTAGATAAGGAAAGAAGACACAGAGAAAGCAACAGCAATAGTTTGGGCTGCAGATCAGGGCTTTGGATTTGCAAGCTAGTTCTGATTTACTGTGTGACCATGGACACTGATTATCAAGACATAAGCTACGCTTTATATATATACACACCAGGAAAAGAGTACATCTTGCACTATCATCTACATAGTAGCACGCACTGGCTGCTGCACAAGTGACAGTATGAATACACAGTACGTATGACCTGTATGTACCAACGACACAGCTGTTCATCTCTGCCAAAAGCTGCACATACATAAATGTCAAGCAGTTGCCATTTATCTTGTTTTCCCCGACTATAAAATTGGGGAAAGCATTCTTCTTGTGCAAGTATGTTCAACCTTGAGAAGAGGACTTTGTAAACACCTTATGTTATTAAGCACTTCCTAAGAGTGGACAAGACACACTACCACTGCTTCTCATGCTCTTAAATGATTTCCAGCATTACTCAGACTGACAGTTATTGCATTTCCTATTCTTTTGAAGCATGCTTCCCCTTACAGCCAGTATACCACAGGACACTATACTGCCATGGACAACTCCATCAGTTCCCCATCCTCTCTGTCAGCTCTTCACAGAGCAGAGGAGACCATTCAAATGACATCTGCCTGCTGCCAGCACAGTTTCACAGTAGATGAGAATTCCCTCACAGAGAACAAAGGAGGGAGATTGACTTAATCTATTCGAGCAGGGTGGGAACAAGCAAAAGAATCAAACAGACAGCAAACCAGCTGGTTGTGAAATCCTCTTGGAAATAAGTGTAAAAATAAAGTATGTCTCCATGCAGAAAGACTGTGCACATTCTCAGAAAGGACGGGAGATTTAACAGGTAAGTCCTCAGAGAGAGCACTGAAGCAGAAGTACACCAGACAACAGCCCTGAAGTCACACTATGAGAAACTGGTCCAACAGCACATCTGTAAGTTAACATACCAGATCTACTGGGGGAGCCCACACCAATATAACAGAAATCAGAGAGGTGACACACCAAGACCAAACTTTGCTCCTACCGTACCAAGGACGATCTCCTCAGCATTACTGCCAGCTCACTCCAATATTCTACTTGCACACAAAGCCAAGTGCTGGGTGCTCCCACATGCACCTTGAGGCACAGTGCTCGTCCAAAATAGAAGGGTGTCTAAATTATCAAGGGTCAAAGCTGTAATTCACCATCAGCACTCTCTACTGGTGCCATTAACAGTGCTGGCAGACCAGGCTGTACAGGCAATTTTCATCGTGTGCTCCACATAACCCTACTAATACAACACAAGGACAAGAGTAGAATTCCCAAATTATTCAGGAACTATCTTCATTCCTGGGCTCTGCTGCCTCAGCATGTCAGCACAGAATGAGACCTCAGTAAGTACACTGTCAGCTTGAAGGCTGACGATTTAATGAAATAAACCATGCAAGAAGAGGAGGAGGGTTGTTCTCTCCAATCCCTTACCCTCCCCTCCCTCCTTGAAAAATAGATCAGGCAGCAGAAAAACCTTTGCCCTAAGAACTAAGAAAGCAACAGGTTCTCTACATTCCTGCTTCTATCCCAGGAAAAAAGCCTCTACCTTGCTCTTTAGATATTTCCATAGGTCACGACACTCCATACTAAAAAGCTAGAGCCTCACTGAAGCATCAAGAATCCCCTTGGCATTAACATTGAAAGCCTCGTTATCTCACAGGTTGTTTCTGGTGTGGAGAAAGGGTGGTAATATAACCAAAATCTTTTTCAACTCTCTGTTCAAACTAGATCTCTTCTCTGGATTTCTATGAAGCCAGCATACAGCCTCTTGATGTAACAGAACTGTTAGCTACAGGCATAACTAAGGCACCTAAAATTCAAACAGACCATGACCCTTAAAGGGAAACAGACAATGGAGCACGATTTTGGTTGGTATCAAAGGCTAGTAACATCAGATTTTGCAGCCATGCCTGAATCAGCTGTAGTGCTGGGCTATCACAGAGCTTATTTTGCCAGAGGTGTGGCAAATTTTCACAAGAACAGTACCAGCAAAGTTCCTGTATGGTGTTCAGCCCACACCTTCACTGCTACTTCTTTTCTCCAAACCTAGAGCTATGTGAGATGCGCTGACAGTAGCCATGTTTGCTTCTCAAATACATATGCTGATGAACACATGGTTCCACATCTTTCTCATTGCTTCCTGAGCTAACTGCTCCTAAAGGTCACACATTCAGACCAGTCCCCATGTGCTAAGAACGCTGCAGGTCTCCAACCTTTCACAAACCACAGCAGGAAAATTAAGTGTTGAGTTAATACTGCTGACTGAACTTGCTGAGAGAGTCAAAAGCACTAACACAGCCCACACACACATACACACACACACAAGCAAAAGAAAAAAACCCCAACACACAAAGAGAAAAACTTAGTTAAGCAAGGTTATGGTTTTGAGTACAGGATCTTCAGGCTTCCTAATCCCATCACAAATACATGAGGAAATGTACACCAGCCACTTACAACTACAGACATTCTTGCACTGCCTCCCAACAAGGGCACCTATGATCTGCTACACAATCATACCAAAGGTTAAAGTAATTAACTAATGGCAATCATTAGCTGCTGACACACAACCTGAAATTGAGATGTAAGCCTTGCCCTAAGTGTTCTGGAACTAATTTTTCAGCTCTCTAGACTGCCCTGTATTAGGGACAAGAAATGAGAGAGTAAGATGTTTTCAGGTTCCCCAGCAGATCATTCTGGTGCTGTTTAGCTAAGCACAGATTAAGAGATTAATTCTTTGTGCCCCACTTTGAAATACCAAAACTTTAGAAGAGAAGAGAGTATGATCAGGTCTTATACTAACTTTGCACACCATGTGGCACTGACTAGTGAAAGTTTTTTAATTTTATTAATGGAACCTGTTATAGGTGCAGCTGCATGATTGGAAAGGTAGAAGAGGCAGATCTAGGTCCAGACACTCGGCCTGTGCATTCCAGGGAACCTAGGGGAAGCATTTGACTGGAGGACAAAAGAGCACAGGGCACCACTGTGTGCAAACTGGTGGCAAGTATGAATTAGTTCATAGAACCTCAGCCCAATTTAAGCCAGTTAAAGTATCTGCAACATTGCAATCTTTATGAATATGCGTAGTTGGTATTTTAAAAAATACTAATGCTGGAAAGGTCTTGTTGAACTCTATAAAACTGCATTAAAACACACTGAAAGCTTAGGCCTCAATCTTACGTGTGTATAGTCAGTGAAGTTACTTTGCCTGAAGAGTTAATCCATTGTTATAAGGACTTTGTATTAAAGATTAATTACACACTTAAATGCAAAAGATGTTGTACTCTTGTCAAAAACTAAAGTGGCATAAACTTTTAATTGCTTCAAAACAAAACTATTGCAGAGTTAATAATTAAAAGCTATTTGGACTTAGGGTATTAAAACAAGCTTGCCATGTTCTATTTGTATAGTTCAATGCATTCATAACCAAGATACCAAAGCTGCAATTCTAAAAGTACAATTCTGCCTGTTTGAGAGGCATTTTCAGTAACTCCAAATCCATCAGCAACTTCAGACACAGATAGAGTACATCAATGGTTAAAACATTTCATGCTTCCTGACTAGGAGTTCTTTCTGCTGGAAAGTGCTGCTGTTTGCAAATTTGGTAAAAACTCTTGGCTTATCATTTCTACCTCTGAGCAAGTGTTACGTTGGTCACATAGCAAGTGTAGCAGCTAGACCCAGTTTTGTCTTTTTCGTGGGATCATTTGTTAAATGCAAAACTTCACAGCAGCAAATTTTCTCTGAGATTGTAATCGTTAATAAAAAAAATTACTAACAAACTGAAGCATAAAATAATTTTCCCAAATTTTTTTTTAAAGGAAAGAATAGAAACAAGCTTAAACATGCATGACTTTAATTTTAAAAGGATTAATATGATGGCTAATTTTGCTTTATAAGTACACAAACTGCAACCTGTGGACTCACTAGCACTTGAAAGCTGTAATTTTTACCCATCCTTCCAGTCCACAGCACTGATAATTTCTCTGTAGAGTGGTTAGTCATGTACTTATACCCTTTCCTCACACATCAAATGGGGTACAGACGCTAACCAAATCAGCTCTTTCACACTTTTCAGAAGACTTCCATAAAAAAGTCTCGAGGTTGTCTAGCAGCATATTAGCAGGAAAATAAGCGTTATGGAGTAAGCTAGGGAGTTCATTCACAGTACATAAACTTCTCTGTGACAGCTGTTTAGCTGAGTGCTTTCGTCCCATCAGCTCCATGATAAACAGATGGTAGTAACCACCTTTCACGAGGCAAAAGTTACCTTGGGTTTACCTCAAGGTAGGAGCATTTACATTGATGTTCAATATGGAGAAGTAAATTCAGAACAGTAAATTCAAAATTGACTCCTTCCAGTACCAATTCTGCAGGAAACCGCATCCGCATAGCTAAACCACAGGGACACGGGCAGGTTAATCCAAAGCAAGTTCATCTGGTCGTTGCCTCCCCCCCCCGAGGAAGAAGCACACGGCTGCCAGGAGCGACACAGCACTGCCCGGCCCGGCCCCGTCGCCGCCCGCGGCCGCCCCGAGGGCTGGCCCAGCACAGCGAGGGGTGGCCGCCGCCGCGGCGCTGAGGCGCTCCGCGAGACGCCGCGGCCCGAGCAGCGGCTGCCGCCCCGGGCTCGGCTGTCCCCGGCCAGGCCGCGGCGGGGTCTCTGGAGCCCGGCCGCCACCGGACCGGAAGAGCCACCGAGCCCCACCGCAGGCCCGAGAGACCCCCGGGGCCCGCGGCGATGCGACGCAGGGAGCAGCCGGCCCGAGCCCGCCGCGGACAGCCCCGCGGCCGGGACAGGCCAGAGCCCCGCGGGCGGCCGGGCGCGGCAGGCCCCGCGCCGGAGAGCCGGGCCGGGCCGCGCCACCTGCCCGGGGCGCCCGCCGCCCCCCCCTTCCCACCCCCGCCCCGCGCCCCCCCCCCCCCCCAGCCCCGAGGCTCCGGAGCCCCCCGGCGCACCGGGGCCGCCACCGCACCCGGCCGACCGGCGGCAGCAGGGGGCGCCCCGGCGGGCGCCGCCATTTCCGCTCGCTCACCTGCGGCCGCCGGGCTCACCCTTCTCTTTCGTCACCGCCGCCGGCCAGTCACGACCCGCTCGCGGTCACCGTCAGCCAATCGGCAGCGGAGAGGCGGGGCCGGCGGGGTCAGGCGGCGCGCGGAGTGGCGGCCCCTGGCGGCGGCGAGGGGCGCTGCCGCGCGCACGTGGAGCGCGGGCCGGCCCGGGCCCCGGCAGCGCCCGCGGGCCCGCGCGTCGCCGTGGCAACGGCCCGCGCTCCCGGCGCCGGCGCCGGCGCCGGCTCTGCGGTGTCTCGGTGCCGCTGCGGACCGGGCCGGCGGCCGGGCCGCGGACCGGGCGGCCGAGCCGGGCCGGGCCGCTCCCGCCCCGTGCGGCTCCGCGGGCGCGGGAGGTGGCCGCGCCCGGCGGCGGAGCGCGGCGTGTCCCGCTGGTGCCGCCCCGCCGCCGGTTCGGGGCACGCGGGCAGGCCGCCCTGTCCTGGCCGGTGCTGCCGCGGCCCCGCGCGCCAGGGTCCCGGGGAGCGGTCCCAGCGCGGGGGGCAGCCCGCGCCGAGCCCTGCGCCCGCCCCGGCCCCCGCCGGCCCCCCGGCACCGCCCTCCCGCCTCCCACCTCCCGCCTCCGGGTGCGCGGACTTCGCCCCGGCCGCACCCGCGGCGCCGCCGGCCCAGCCCTGCCCGGCCCTGCCCGGCCCTGCCCGCCGTCCCGGGCGGGGTGCGCCCCGCGGGGGGCGCAGCGGTGCCGTGCGCGCTGCGGGGCGATGCGCGGCGCTATGAGCGGTGCGGAGCTGTGCGGGATGCGCGGTGCCGTGCGCTGCCCAGTGCCGTGCGCTGCCCGGTGCGCTGCCCGGTGCTCTGCGCGGCGCGGTGCCCGGCGCGGTGCCGTGCCCGGCGCGGTGCCCCGCGCACGGCCGCCGCCGCCGGCGCTGTCCAGGGCGCGGTGCTGAAGGCGGCGGCGGCCCCGCAGCCCCCCGGTGCCGGCCCGGGGCGGGGCGGGGCGGGGCGGCCCGGGCAGGTGGCGGTGCCGTCGCGCCCCCCCGCGCCCGGCGGCTCCCCGCCCCCGCGCCCTCCCCGCCGCCGCCGTTCCCATTCCCATCACGTCCCCCCGCCCCGCCGCGCTCGCGCTCGCGCCGCCGCCGCCGCCGCCGCTCCGCCGCTCTGCGATGGCCAGCACCTTCGCCCGCGCCCTCCCGGGCCGCCGCTCCGCCGGCCTCCTGGCCATGGTGGGCGCCGGCTCGCTCGCCGCCGGCTTCCTGCTCGCCCGGGACACGGTCAGCGCGGGCGACCGGCAGCGGCGGCGCTACCCGCCCAGGTACCGGGGCGCGGACGGCGGGGGCGCACGTGCGGGGTCGGGCGGCGGGCGGCGGGCGGGGGCCGGTCCCCGTGGCTGCGGCTCCGGAACGGGCGCGGGCGCTGCCCCGAGCTCCGGCCGGGCGCGGGGCTCCGGGAGCGGCACCGAACCGGGCACCCAGCCCGCACCAGCGGCGGGGACCGGCGGCGGGGACCGGCGGCGCGGCGGGGGCTCGGCCGTGCTGGCCGCCGCCGCCGGGACGGAGCCCGAGAGCCCTCCGCCACCGCGGCGCGGCCGCCGAGCCCGGGGGTCGCCGAGCCCGGGCCGGGCGGCCCCGACCGCGATGCCGGGCGGCGCTGCAGGACCCGGCTCTGGTTCTGCCCGGCCGGGCCGGGCCGGGACCTGCCGGCTCGGCAGGGCTGCCACTGGGCCCCGGGCACTCACAGCTCCCTCAGCAGAGGCCGCCCGCAGCGGAGGCCGCTCGGGCCGTGCCGTGAGTGCCGGCTCCGGCGCCATCCCCAGGGACACCCCCGGGGCCTGGTCCAGGCACGGTCAGCCGGCGTAGGGCCCCCGTCGCCCCAGCCTGGGCCGGGCTGGGCCTCACGGGGTTAGTCCGGAAAGGGGAAACCCTGGGAACTCCCCCTGGCCCTGGGAGCACAGGCAAAATGCTGCAGACAAGGCACTGCACTGGCAAGGCCCAGGGACCAGGTGTGGGCAGAGCAGGAAAGAGGGATGGTGAAAGCTGGGGACAAATCCTTGAGAGCAGGGCTGGGGTGATGGGGAGATTTCTCAGAGGACGGAGCTGGGGGGCGTTGTTAGTCTGGCAGGGAAGAATCCTAAAGGCGTCGAGCAAGGGAATACCCCAGGCTCAGCCCAGCTGTCGCAGGAGCCAGAGGAGACTTGCCAATATCCTGGTGGGAACAGGACAGAGCAAAAGGCTTCTCTTTCTCTTATCTTGGCAAAACACCCAGGAACTCCATCTGCAAGAGCCTGTGTCAGAGCAGAAACTTCTCCGCAGCCCCCCAGGAGCTGGCTAAAGCTCCTGGCCTGACCCCATCTGGCTGTACCAATCTTCACACACGCCTTCCTTTGGGACAGGGACTTCTCATGTATTTTGAAGAAAAGGTTTCCTGGCAGTTCCTCACTTGCTCCTCTCAGGCGCAGATTTAAAGGGGGGGGGGGCAGAGGGGGCCATGGGCCCCATGAAAGCAGAGCAGTTCATCGTGCTGTGAAGGGGACGCCCTGCGCCCTCCCAGCCAAAGCTGCACCCAGCCCTGCACCTCTCCATTCATGCACAGGGTTGCTGCTGGAGACATGGGTGCCCAGGGGCGCTGGGGCAGCTCGCCAGTGTGTGCAGTGCGTTTGCAAGTGCTGGGGTGACACCTGCCTTTCCTGGCAAACTCTGAATGAAGATGAGCCCTGAGATGTGCAATGAGGACTCGGTGCGTGGCCTGGATGGGGAGTGCTGGGCCAAGCTGGGCAGGCAGGCGCAGGCATGGCCACGGCTCTGACTTAGGGTTGTTTGTGGGGATAATGCTGGCTCTGCCTGAAGGAGCTGCTGGCTGTATTTACACAGCCTGTGCCTGATCCCTTAAGCCAGATAAGTATAACCGGCTGCAGAGTGGTGCTAAGGTTCAAGCTCTAGTGCAGGAGGTTTCGTGTCACTCCCCGCTCAACTTGCTCTTTGCCAAGTGCTGCCCTTGGGGAGCTGGGCTGGGCTGGGCTCCGGAGGGAGCCAGGCGCTTCCCCCGCCCCGCGAGCACCCAGCACCAGCAGCCTCAGGCGGAGGCACCGCCTGGTGCTGGTCACGCCACCCGCCTCGGCAATAAGGAAGAGAAGGTCTCTCAAAGCCGAGTGCCCTCGTGGCTGGGGAGAAGCAGACGCAGGTTCCTCCCGCCTGGCTCCCAGCGCTGCTTAGTCCTGTGCGGCACCGGGGACCAAGTGCGGCAGGCCAGTGCAGGGGAGTAGAGGTGTGCCTCACGAGGACAGGGTGGCTTAGGGCCAGGGCCAGGAGGAGGATGCACATGGCAGCCATCAGCAGGGCCCTCCTGCCTTGTGCCACCAGCACTGGCTGCTCAGCCTGGCACAGCTCAGCGGCGTGTCAGGAAGGCAAGGAGCGCATTTTCCTCTCCATCCCAAAGCCGGCAGAGGCTGAGTGCAGTGAAGGCTGGAGCAGGGAAAGGGACGGGATGTTACTGCTCCAAGCACGTGCGGCTGCTGTGATCCCTGCGCCAAACACCGTGTAGTTAGCGAGCGGTGCTGCTCTGCATTGCAGGCTGAGATCCCTGCTTGTGCAGAAAGCTGTGTGCTAAGAGCTTGCTCCGGGGCTCAGACACACTGTGTCAGGCCACAGAAATGAGGAGCTGGAAATGGCATGAGTTCAAACAGTGATAAATGGTGGATATTTTTGTTTATTCACCTCCCAAGAGGATTGTATTTTCAAGCTTACTGAACACTGCAGGACCACAGACATCAGGTCTTCACTGAGTGAGGATGGTGAGGAAAAAACATCAGGACCTGTGAGACCTGCCAGACTGGCGTGAGAAAGGCAGCTGCTCTGCCCGTGCGCACCCCGCTCCTGCAGACAAGGGCACCGGAGTCTGGGGAAAGCTGGCCTGTTTCCCCATTAAACCTGAACACAGAAGTGTGCTCCTTGCACACACAAAATGCCTCCCAGATCTTTGCTTGTGGCCAGGGAAGAGGGGCAAACTGGAAGTGTTGCAAAGCTGTTGCTGTGGCAGGAGCAGTGGCTCAGGAAAAGCAGCAGGTCTGACTGTTAATACAGAAAAACAAAAGCAGGGGCCGGTGAACAGCCAGGCAGTGTCTGTGGGAAGCAGGGGCTGGAATGGGTCTGGAGGAGGGGGTATAATCGGGGAGGGGAGGACGTGGCTAGGAAGCACTGAGACGAGCTTCCTGATAGGGTGTATTTGTCTGGAAACAGTCCTCGTGACGGTGCTGACATTTGAGAAGAGCCTGGACAGACCCCCGTTGGGGATTCACAGCAACCATCAGGGTTTTTCCTCTGCTAGGTTTTAAATTAAATACTGAGGGGTGTTGGTAACAGCCTCGAGGTCCAAGCAGTGCTCCACAGTTGCATGCACAGCAGCGGCGCTGCGATCCACACGGCTGTGCTCTGGGGAGGGGGGGGCACGTCACTCCCCTCGGCTTCCTGATGCTGTGCAGAGGAGACGTGGGCACAGCGGTGCCTGCTGCCAGGCAGGGTCCCACACGAGGCACAGCATCATGCTCGAACAGTCACACCGACCATCCCCGCCGAACTGTTCCCAGACACCCCCCCCCGCATAGACAAGCCGCATTGCTCTGCTGCGTGCTGCAGCCTCGGCGGCACCTGGCTCCTCCCGCCGCCGCCGTGCAAGACCCACGCTGCTCGCTGCATGGCCCCCTCGCCGCTACGCTGCCGCGTGCGGGAGGGGCTGCTGCTCCGCACGGGTGCCAGGACGGTCACCCGGAGAGGCAGTGGCTGGTGGTGCCAGGAAAGACATCTGGAGGCTGCTGGATGAGCCTTGAAGAGCCCAGGGGAGATGCCATGGGCTGCCGCTCCAGGAGGAGCTGCCCAGCCTGCGGATGGGATGATACCCGCTGAGCATTTAGCAGGCGTCCTCCTAGGGCGAAGCACCTCCTGGTGCAAGGACGCGGAGAGCGGCTGCTGCAAGCAGATGCTCCCTGAGGCCACAGGAGGACCACAGTATTGCACTGGCTCTCAAGGCAGCGGGTGTGCTAGCAAAGGCCTTGCTGCCACATCAAGGTATCTTGGCAGAAATAGCTACTCAGTCCCCGTGACTGGGGGAGCCTGCAGGAGCACACCCTATAGGCACAAAAGCCTGATGCTAAAAATGTCGTCATTTTATGACCAGTTTTGGGGACACAAATCAAGGGATCAAGGCAACCCCACAAAGGCCCAGTGCAGTGTCATCCTCCTGCTCGTGCGGGAGAAACCTGGATATCAGGATGGCACACCTGAGGGAGAGCAGCCCAGGCGGCAGAGAGGGCAATCTCCCATGCAGCCCTGTCCTGGTTTTGCTGGGCATGCTTGTGAGCACAGCCCTAAGGCTTTAACAGCTTCATCTCCCGAATTGCCCCGCTTTCTTGGCACCATCCAGCCTCATTTGGATGTTCTAGAGAGGCTGGAAAGAGATTCCCCAGATTTGCTGGCTATGATTCAGGGCTGTTCTGGGGGAGGGCATGTTCAGCCCAGGAGCTAAATCAGCACTGCAGCATAGAGCCTGTAGGCAGGGGCTTGAATCTCTTGGGTTTTTGGACTCTTTGAACACTTCCCAGTGAAGATGTGGACTGAGCATATCAGCTGGCACATGTAAATCTGCAGCATCTTTATTCTTACTGGCAGTAGGCTTGCTTCCCTTAGCAACCTTTGCAGGGTCTCTGGATGTAGTCCATGACTCCATGGTGGAAACCACAGCAAGCTGCAGTGCCAGCATGCCAGGCAGCACTCACAGTGCTGGAAATGGCGGGGGGGGGGGGGCAGACACATCTGAATGTCCCACTCTGGTCAGCAAATGTTTGTACCCTGAGTTCATCTCTCGGGGGGGGCACATGGGTCAGCAGCCAGCGCACGGCAGGAGCAGTGCAGGAGGCTGGAGCAAGCTCCTTCCTGTACATGACAAGTCATCCTTTGAACTGGCATCTCAAGCCGGTAGAGGGGGAGCAGCCCCCAGCCTGCAAAGCCTGGGGTTGGGCCCTGCCTGGCGCAAACATCTCCCTGCACTGGGCCAGGCCAGAACCAGCAACGACCTCCCTACACAGAGCAGGCAATGTAAGCCCTAACTCCCTTTCTTTCTGCAAAGCTTGGGAAGCCACAAGCACTGGCCAAGCTGTAGGCGAAAGGCCAACGCACATTCTTGGCCTGCAGACGCAGGGGTGGAGGCGACAGCAGTGACAGCTCTCTGCAATGCAGCACAGGGGCTGGGCACCGGCAGCCAAACCCTTCGCCCTGTGCAAACACTCGACCCAAGCACAGGGTCCCAGGGACCGGGAGGATGCCCAGCACCCCGGCTGGTGATGTGGCCAGCTCTTGCTCCCTCAGCCCAGACCTGGGCTGGCATGAGCACCTCTTCCCCTGCCCGAAGCCTCCCACAAGCTGCTCTGTGCCACCCCGGAGAGGGGACAGCTGCCCCCAGGGCTGGGGGGGCCGCCTGGGCTGACGAGAGCCAGCCTTGCGCCACGAGGTGGGGGAGGCACCACCTCCCTGCAGAAGGGATTTGGCTGTGGAGAGCTTTGCAAAGGTCCTGCCCTGCCAATCCCCACGAGCACAGAACAAGCACAAAGCCTGGCTAACGTGGGAATGAGGTCAAGAGACGGCCTCCCCCTAAGCTGATTAGAGACAAGCGTCCCCCTAATACAATAAACTGCACCAAAGCAGCGTGGTTCCCACCAGCTGCAGATCAGGCTCAGCCGATTTCCTGCCCCGCCGCGGCCGGGGTGCAGGGACGTGGGGTCAGGTGCAGGGGTCCAGGGCCGGCGGCGTGCTCAGCCCTGCAGCCGGCACCAAGGGCATGCAGATGGATGTGCCAGGGCCCTGCGAGTAATGCATCCTGGCTGCTCCCGCCCGCTGCAGTGGAAACCGGCTCCTGCCACTCGGCAGATGGCCGGCACTGGGAAGAAGGGGCCAGGGAGGGCAGCAGCCCTCCATCTGGGGGGCTTTGGGGCAGGCCCAGGGAGGATCAGGGGAGGGAGACCCTCTCCCTGGACTGGCCACCAAAGCAGCTCAGCACACGGGTCCTGTGAGCTGCCCGTGCCCACGCACATGGCCGGCATTGCTGCCCGCTGCTGGCCCGGGGAGCTCGCCCAGGAGCACATCCGGTAATGAGCCGCACCCAGCAACCCATCCGGATTTACTGTGGCCCCTTGTCCTTGTGCCAATGTCAACCTTCAGCTTGGGCTGCTCTCTGCCCTCTCTGGCACTCGCCGTATCACCATGCACGCCAGCCGTATTGATGTGCCCGCCAGCCACGTCGCTGTGCGCGGCAGCCATGTCACTGTGCATGGCAGCCACGTCGCTGTGCACACCAGCCATGTCGCTGTGCACGCCAGCTGTGTTGCTGTGCACACCAGCCACGTCGCTGTGCATGCCAGCCGTGTCACTGTGCACACCAGTTGTGTCGCTGTGCACAGCAGTCATGTCACTGTGCACGCCAGCCCTATCGCTGTGCATGGCAGCCATATCACCGTGCATACCAGCCATGTCGCTGTGCACGCCAGCCATGTCACCGTGCATGGCAGTCGTATCGCCATGCACAGCAGCTGTGTCACTGTGCAAACCAGTCATGTCGCTGTGCACACCAGCTGTATCACCATGCATGGCAGTAGTGTAGCTGTGCATGCCGTGCCCTCTCCCAGCTGGCCTCTGCCAGGCTGGATGAGCAGAGCGGCTGCACCTTCCTCTCCGGAGCTGCCCTTGCAGCCCTGTGAGCGCCCCAGGGCCTCAGGGCAGGAGCACGCACTGAGTCCCCCAGCCCCGGGCCGGGACTCATCAGTCTCCCCTCCGCAGTGCTGAGTACCCCGACCTGCGGAAACACAACAACTGCATGGCCAGCAACCTGACGCCTGCCATCTATGCCCGGCTCTGCGACAAGGCCACCCCCAATGGCTGGACCCTGGACCAGTGCATCCAGACCGGCGTGGACAACCCTGGCCACCCCTTCATCAAGACGGTGGGCATGGTAGCGGGAGATGAAGAAACCTACGAGGTGAGCAGCTGCCAGCGCCCTGCCATGCCCAGGCGCTCCAGGGCACGGGAGGCGGCGGGCGCTCATGGGACACAGGCAGTCGGAGAGGCCCTGGAGCAGCCCCGCGGGGACACAGGTCTGTCACGGCAGCCGCCCCTTGAGCGCTGCCCCACGGGTGGCCATTGCGGTGCAGAGGCAGCACGGTCCCCGGCCCCCCAGCCACGCGCCCGTTCCGCATGTCCCTGTGATTGCAGGTGTTTGCCGACCTGTTCGACCCCGTGATCCAGGAGCGGCACAACGGCTACAACCCCCGCACCATGAAGCACCTCACAGACCTGGATGCCAGCAAGGTGCGTGACCGGCAGCAGTACCACGTGGCCAGGCGGGGGCGGCAATGGGGGCAATGGGGGCGATGGGGGTGGTGGAGGTGATGGGGGCAGCAGGGGGCCATGGGGGTGATGGGGGCGATGGGGGGTGGCGGGGGGCAGCAGGGGGTGGAAGGGGCCCTTCCTCCCCAGGGACGGCGCCTGCGCGCGGTGCCGCTGCTGCTGCATAAACGCCCTCGCAGCTCCCATCTGTTCCAGATTAAGTTCGGGCACTTCGATGAGCGCTATGTGCTGTCATCCCGGGTGCGGACGGGGCGCAGCATCCGCGGGCTGAGCCTGCCGCCAGCCTGCACGCGGGCCGAGCGGCGCGAGGTGGAGAAGGTGGCCGTGGAGGCGCTGAACGGCCTCAGGGGCGACCTGGCGGGCCGCTACTACCGCCTCAGCGAGATGACGGAGAAGGAGCAGCAGCAGCTCATCGACGTGAGTCTGCGCGGCGCCCTGGGGGCAGGACCCTTCCTGGCCCCGGGCGCCCCAACGTGCAGTGGCTCCGCACGGCATCCGTGCACTGGCCGCCGCCACCTCCCTGGGGCCAGTGGCTCCAGCGGCTGGAGGCGACGGCAGCAAGCTCACCCTGCCAGGAGCAGGGCCAGGGCGCCCGGCGAGGCCGGAGCGGCCGTGGGAGCACGCTCACCCACTGCCTCCCTCCCAGGACCACTTCCTCTTCGACAAGCCGGTGTCTCCGCTGCTGACGGCGGCAGGAATGGCCCGTGACTGGCCTGACGCCCGAGGCATCTGGTGAGTGCCTGCCTGGTATGGCTGGCACCAGCCGGGCAGCTGGGCGCTCTGCTGACACCAGCCTGGACATCCCTCACCAGCCGCAGTCCCTGCAGTAGCTGGGCACCCCCACAGCCTGCAGCACCCTCCTAAGGAGGGGGCAGCTTTGGACCCCGACATTCGAGCCCCTGCTGTGGCCCTGGCTGCTCACTGTCCCGCGGCACCTCACACCCTGGGCTGCCGGGCACCTGCAGCCACCTCCTGCTCTGGACACCCCTCATGCTCCTTCCCGCTCTCTGCAGGCTCCGTCTGCCCCCAAGACCTTATCCTTGCACAAATGCATCTCACAGCTCGTCCCCAGCATCCCTGCATGCCCCTGCAGCAGCCCTCGTACCTGCAGTGTGACAGTCAGCACACGCACGCCTCATTGCCCTGCCCCGCTGTGCAAGCACAGCTCCTCCATAGCAGCCTCGCAGAAAACACCCCGCACAGTCCCCCCGCTCCAGCTGCCCACAACCTGGCACCCGACGCGGGCACTTCACACTGCCCAGCCCCTCTGGCAGCCCCCAGCTCCGAGGTGCAGGCGCCGTGCCCCGCTCCCCCGGGACGGGACGGGCTGCTGGCGCCCCGGTGGCTTCGCCCTTGCCGTGCTTGCCCAAGCCCCAGGCCTGGAGCCAGTGCAGCCCTCGGCACGGGTGGCACCGCTGCGGCTGGCTCGTGGGTGGCCGCATGGCCTGAGCACTGCCCTGTCCCCAGGCACAACAACGAGAAGACCTTCTTGATCTGGATCAACGAGGAGGACCACACGCGCATCATCTCCATGGAGAAGGGGGGCAACATGAAGCGCGTGTTCGAGCGGTTCTGCCGGGGCCTGAAGGAGGTGAGCACCTGCCAGTCCACGCCGCACTCGGCCTCCGGGACAGACGGATGGACAGACGGACAGACAGAAGGGGGACCGGCCACGCAGGGCCCTTGCCCAGCTGGTCCCTGCACGCTTGCCTGGGGCCGGCAGCGCCCGCAGGGCCGTGTGCCCAGGGCCAGCGCAGCAGAGCTGGGGCTGAACAGCTGCTTTTGCCTCTCACCCAGGTGGAGCGGCTGATCCAGGAGCGAGGCTGGGAGTTCATGTGGAACGAGAGGCTAGGATACATCCTGACCTGCCCGTCCAACCTGGGCACAGGGCTGCGGGCGGGGGTCCACATCAAGCTGCCGCTGCTGAGCAAGGTAGTTGCTGCTGCGGGGTCTGCAGGGAGCCGGGACCACCTGGGCCGCTGGGAGCAGAGCCCGGCCAAGGGTGCAGGCTGGCAGGGGAGCCAACCCCAGGCCTTGCCCAGGTTCACCAGGGAAGCAGAGCTAACTCCAGCCATGGTCCAGGCTATGCCTCCGTCCACAGCTGGAGAGGGCCGGGACCCGGACCTGGTCCTGGGTCTGCTCGCAGCAGGGCTCCCTGCACCCCTTCCCTTGCTGGCGGGTCCCATCAGCCCCCGTTGCCTTGCTGACGGTCCTGGCCAGTGCTGACACCCCCTCTTCTCTGGGCACCAGGACAGCCGCTTCCCCAAGATCCTGGAGAACCTCCGGCTGCAGAAGCGCGGGACAGGCGGGGTGGACACGGCAGCTACTGGCAGCGTCTTCGACATCTCCAACCTGGACCGTCTGGGGAAGTCCGAGGTGGGTGCAGGGCAGAGCCGTGTCTGGGCAGGGAGGCTCTGGAGCGCATGCGCACACTGGGCCCCCGCACCAGAGCAGCTGCAGGGCCGCGTGCCGGGGCCGACGGAGGGTCTGGGCACTGCGCTGCTCGCGGGGGCATGGGCAGCACAAGCCCTCGCGTGGGGCGCTGGGCAGGTGCCGCGCTAGTGTGGCTCGGCCAGAGAGCGGCCGGGGCCCTGGAGGTCCCTGACGGGACACGCGTGCTCCTGGCGCAGGTGGAGCTGGTGCAGCTGGTGATAGACGGCGTGAACTACCTGATCGACTGTGAGCGGCGGCTGGAGAAGGGGCAGGACATCCGCATCCCCTCCCCGGTGCCGCAGTTCCGGCACTGAGCGAGCGCCGTGGCAGCACCAGCCCCGCAGGACCTGGCTCCTGCCCATAGCTTACGCAAGCACCATGCCCAGCATGTTGTTGTCCTGTAGCCCATGACGCCTCGTGCCAGCACCCATAAACTTGCGCTGCTGTAGCCAAGGCTCGGTCTGCTCCGCATCCCAGCTCCCAAGTGCCCTCTCCCCTGCCTCTCCGCACCTGGCCCTCCTCCTGCCCACGGACAGGGCACCCACGTGGGTCTAGGCTTCCTGCCCTGCCTCAAGCCACCCCAGGATCTCCACTGAGCCACTGCTGCCCTGGGGACGGGCCCCCGGGGCTGCCCTGGCCCGGGGGGCACAAGGGGCTGCACACGGGCAGGGGGCTGGGGGCAGCAGGGGGCCGGGAGCCGCTGCACCAGGCTGGCTGTGCCAGCAGGAGTAGGTGCTGCTGGGCGGCGCGTTGCTGCAGGCAGGCAGGGAGCAGAGCTGGGTGCCCATCGCAGCTTTATTACCAGGGTGCACACAGACAGCTGCGGGGCAGGCAGAAGAGGAGAGCCAAGGTGAAGCCAGATCGGGGGCTGGCTCCACTCCTGCCTGCAGAAGAGAAAGTCCTGTCAGAGAGCGGAGGTGTGTGCCAGGTTGGGAAGGGGCTAACATCACTGCTGCTGCCAGGAGCCCTCCATGGTGTGTGCACACACACGCGCATCCATGCATGCACAGCTCTGAGCAGGGCTGGCCCAGTCTGCTGTCATCCCCATGAGCTGTTCAGGGTCCGGGTTTAGGGCAAGAGGTAGCAGTGGGGGGCGGGTCTCAGCTGTGCGGAGGTGGGACGAGACACAGCCCAAGAGGGAGCGCAGGCTGGGCAGGCAGTGGGGCTGGGCTCCCTGCGGGCAGCGCTCCGGCTATCCCGCGGGGGCAGGTACCTCGCAGGGCCAGACAGCCCTTTCCCTGCTCTTGTGCCAGGCTCCTCTGCTGTGGGAAGGGAAGCCTCTGGCAAGGGCGAGGGTCTGATGCTGCCCCTTGCCAGAACTGCACGGTCTGTGCCCCCAGGGAGCCGGGCCTCTAGTGATGGGCCCCACGGCGCAGGAGGTGAGGAGGCAGAGGAGCTGCTGCAGCAGGGAGGCCGGGCACCGCGCGGGGGGGCTGGGCACATGCAGCGTTGGGGTCAGAAGCCCCCGCTGCTCTCACCTTGGCCGTCCTGGGCTGCCTCCCCCTCATACTGGGCACTGGCCAGGGCCCGGCGCTGGGCGCTGCTCAGCCTCCTGCGCTGCTCGGGGGTGACGGCCGAGGCCTGGGCGCTGGAGAGGGTGAGCAGCTGGGCTGAGCCGAACACCACCTGTGAGGAGAGCCCAGCTGGTCAGGGCCTGCCGCCTGCCGGGAGAGCCCCCGCATCCGTGTTCCGTCCCGCTGCTGCCCGCATTGTCCCCGGGAGGGTGCTCCGGCCACCCTGGCCTGGCCCAGTCGGGGTCCGCTCCACTGCGTGCGGCGGGACAGCACTGCGTGCTCTGCTGGCCCAGCACGCTGGTGCTGGTGGCTACAGGAGGAGTGAGGGGGCACTCACTGCGAACTTGGGTGCCGGGATGGCAGCGATGGCCTGCGGCGTGAGTGCCCAGATCTGCTCGGGGACTAGTGCCGAGAGGACGATGTCGGGGAGCCCGGCTGGGGGCGCGGAGGGCAGCAGTCACGGGGCCTGGCTGGGGCAGACTGCAGCGACCACAGCACACCGCTGACGTCCCACCCTGCCTGGCGCTGCCCCTCACCTGCCAGTGTCCCGATCTCCGTGAAGATTTCAGGCCCCCAGGCACTGGCCGGGCCAAAGGCTGCGCTGGAGGTCAGGCGAGCGGCCAAGGCCTCCATCTGCTGCTCTGAGCAGCGCAAGCTCAGGGAGCCCAGGAAAGGCGCTGCTTTGCTGTGGGGTAGCAGAAAGCATCGCACCCCCCAAGCAAGAGCTCGGCCCCACACATGCGGCGCAGCAGCACGGCAGCCGTGCCTGGAGCAGCATCCCTGCCTGCACCCTCTGCAGCATCCAGCAGTGCCCGGGAATGCCAGGAGCCCTCTCCTCTCCTCCTGGTGTCCGTGCAGCGCTAGCCCCAGCTGCCCCACGGGGCACACACCTGAGCTCCTTGGCGTCCAGGCTCTGCATCTCTGCAGCCCGCAGCCCGCAGAGCAGGTGCCCCAGCGCAACCAGCTCTGGCAGCACCAGGTCCCGCGCGCGCACCCCACGCTGGCGCAGGAAGCTGGACACCACGGCCTGCGTCTGTGGGAGCAGAGCCCCATCACGGGCAGCGGGTGGCGTGGGGGGGACCCGGCTGCCCGTACTGCTGGCCACGGCGGGGCGCCCGGCTGGGTCCTCACCTGCCCGGCCGACCAGCCGTCCAGGTCCCCCAGGGCGGAGAGGGCCCACCAGTCAGAGAGCACCAGCTGCCGCAGCTCCGACTCGCCGAGCTGGGTGGCCAGCCGGCCCAGGAGCAGGGCCAGGGCTGGCTCCGGCGCCTGGACACTGCCCAACAGCTGCACGGCACCAGCGGCGCTCGCTGAGCTGCCTGCCGGCCACCGCTCTGCTGGCACCGCACCAGGACATACCGCGCAAGGCGTCGGCACCGAGCCTGGGGTGCCTGCGCCAGCACAGCCCCACGGGCAGCCTCCATGGCCAGCACGGCCCCATGGCCAGCCCCCATGGCCGGCACGGCCCCCCATGGCCAGCACAACTCCCCAGTCCTGCACAGCCCAGCCCAGCGCCCGTGTCCCTGGCTGCTGCCCCATCGCCATCCCGTCTCACCCGCCTCGCCTGGCCCAGGACTGCTCGGAGCTGGTCGGGGCGCAGAGCCGGGTCCTGGCTGAGCAGCCCCAGGCAGCGCTGGAGCTGCGCAGGGTCCATGGCAGCGAGCTGGGCTGCGCTCCAGGCCGCGGGGAAGGTGGCACGCACATCGGCACAGCTGGGCACGGGGGCTGCAGAGCAGGCGGGAGCGACGCCTGGCCTCCAGCAGCACCCGCCGTGGGGGGGGCATGGGCCAGCCCGGGAGGGGACGGAGCCAGGGATGTGGGGCTCAGGGGACACAAGGCCAATGCCGGGGGATGGCACCAGGGACGTGGGGCTCAGGGGACACAGGGCCAATGCCGGGGGATGGCACCAGGGACGTGGGGCACAGGAGACATGGGGCCAATGCTGGGGGGATGGCATCAGGCATGTGGGGCACAGGGCCAGCCCTGGTCGGGATGCCCTGGGACTGTGGGGCACCAGGGGACACGGGGCAGCTGGGCATGGGGTGCGCGAGCAGAGCCCGTGGCAGCCCCGGGGGAGGCTCTGGGGACACGAGGGGCAGGAGTGGGGGAGGAGGGGGGCAGGAAGGGGGCAGGAGCGGGGCAGGGGCAGCAGAGCAGCACAAGCACGGCCTCACCTCGGTGGCCCGGCTCGTCGGCTCCCACCAGCGGGGCCACCAGGGCCTGCTGCGGGCCAGGGCCGGGGCCGGGGGGGCGGCAGAGGCGGCCCAGCTCGCTGCGATCCCAGTCCCGCTGGCTCTGCAGCAGCTGCTCCACCGTGGCTCGGCTCAGCAAGTCCTGGGGCAGCCGGGGAGGGCGGTGAGCGGGGCAGGACAGACCCGACGGCCGAGCGGCCCAGGGGCAGCGGGGGCGGCACCGCCGGGGACGGGGCGAGGGCTGGCCCGGGGGCAGCGCGGCCGTGCAGGGCGCTCACCCGGGGCACGGCGCGCAGGCTCCGCGCCGGCAGCAGGAACACCAGGCGCCCCAGCTGCTGCAGGGCGGGCGGGCGCCAGCGCGGGGGCGGCCTGCGGAGAGCGGCGTGAGGGACCGCCGGGCCCGGCCCGGTCCGCCCGGTCCGCCCGGCCCGGCGCCGCCGCCTACCCCAGGGCGCGCTCCGCCAGCAGCAGCCGCCCCAGCTCCTCGGCCGCCTCGGCGGCCACGCAGGTGTCCTGCAGCTCCTGCAGCCGCGGCAGCAGGCTCTCGGGGGCGAGGCGGGCGGCGCTCTCCCGGCCCAGGAACCCCACCAGCGCGCCCAGCGCGTCCAGCGCCTCCGCGGCCAGCGGCGCCGCGGCGGGCGGCGGCGGGCGGGCGGCGGGCGCGGCCTCCCCGTCCGCGGCGCCCCCGCCCAGGGCGCGCAGGGCCCGGCGAGCCAGGGCGGCGCGGCGGGCGGGCGGCAGCGCCAGCAGGCTGCGGGGCCGGCGGCTCGCGCGGTCCAGCGCCGGCCTCAGCGCGGCCGCGGGCAGCGTCTCCAGCAGCTTCGCCCTGCGGCACCGGGAGCAGCGCTGGGCCGGGCCGGGCCGGGCCGGGCCCAGCGCCCAGCGCCGCGGGGGACGGGGCGCCCGCCGGGGGCAGCGCGGGTGCCCGGAGCAGGGCCGGCGCCGGCGCGGCCCCGCGGGGGCGGTCAGGGCGGGAGGTGGCGGCGGGGCGCGGGGCGGGCTGGGGGTTCGGGAAGGTCCGGTGGGAGCGGGGAGGGCGCCTGGCTGCCCGGCACCTACGGTAGCTCCATGAGGAACTCCGGTCCCAGCCGCGCCAGCTCCTCCCGGGCGAGCGGGGGCCGCCTCAGCACCTCTTCCTGCACGCAGCGCCGCTGCGGACACCGCTGCCGTGAGCCGCCGGGCCGGGCCGGGCCGGGCTGGGCTCGCCGGAGCCGCCTCCTTACCAGGCTGGCGGGCAGGGAGCGGGGGCGCGCGTAGAGGGTCCCGAGAGCCCCCAGGAAATCCTCGCGGCGCAGCTCCTGCAGCGCGGTGCAGCTCATGCCCACCGCCAGCGAGCCCAGGGCGCTGCACAGCCGGGGGTTAGACCGTTTCTCCTTGATCGCTCAGGGTTGTACTACCCGCATCCCTGAGGAGACCTGCTCGGCCCCTGCCCAGGGCACCAGCCCCCGCCTGGGGCACTGATCCTGCACCCTGCCCTGGGCACCCATCCTGCACCCTGCCCCTGCCCGGGGCACTGATCCTGCACC
Organism: Apteryx mantelli; assembly: GCF_036417845.1. Taxonomy (NCBI): domain Eukaryota; kingdom Metazoa; phylum Chordata; class Aves; order Apterygiformes; family Apterygidae; genus Apteryx; species Apteryx mantelli. Next base: position 335,580 of record NC_089992.1, read on the forward strand.
CTGCCAGGGCACCGACCCTGTGCTCAGCCCCTGCCCAGGGCACCTGGCCTCTCCTGGCTCCCTGCCCTCTGTTGGGCCCAGCACCGGCCCCAGCTGGTGCCTGGCTGGCAGCTCTCACCCGGTGGCGCAGTGGCTGCGGTTGGTGCCGGCTCCCACCTCCCTCCAGAGGAGCTGGGCCTGCGGAGGGGCAGCGGTGGGAGGTGGGTGGGGGGGCACAGGCCCCCCCGTGCAGCCCTGTGCCCGGCCCCTTACCTGCTGCGGGGACCAGGGCAGCTGCAGGGCCCGCGGGGTGCCCCGCAGGGCCTGGGCGCCAGGTCGCAGGAGCTGCAGCGGCACTAGGGGCAGCAGGCAGTCGGGCCAGCCGTCCAGGGGCTGCTCCTGTCGGGGGCCCTGGGGAGGTGTTGGGCACTGGGGTGAGCACTGTGGAGTGGCTGGGGGCCTCCAACCCTGCTTGGCTGCGGGTACCTGCAGAGCCTGCAGCAGCGCCGCCGTCTGCGCTGCTGAGAGCAGTGGCAGGGCTGGCCCCAGGCACGCACAGCCTTGGCGCTGGAGCAGGGCCAGCACAGCCGCCAGGGATGTGGGGCCCAGGCCTGGCAGCAGGGGACACAGCCTGTCCGCGTCGCCCGCCATCGCCTGCCGAGAAAGGCACCAGCCTGGCTCAGACAGCTGTGCCGCAGCGGGACTGTGCTGGGCCGGGCCAGGCTCCTCGCCCTGGGGGGGCTCTGGAGCAGCGGAGGGGCTGGGGGCAGCTGGGAGCAGGGACAGGTGTGGGGACAGCAAAGCAGAGCTGTGCTTTGCGCTGGGGCGCAGCACCCACGGCCCGTCCTCTCCCGGCTCCTGGGCTCTGGGGAGGCAGCGGCACCCGGACACTCACATTGTCCCTCTGGACGGCCCGCGTGAGCAGGAAGGATGCCTGGAGGGAAGGACGAGGCAGCGGGCTCAGCCGCGGGGCCCTGCAGGGTTGGCACCGCCAGGCAGTGAGGCCTGGTGGCTGTCATGCTGCGTGGGGCTCCCAATGGTGTTCCTGGCCCAGGGAGTCCCGCGGGCCCTATGCGGGGAGTGTGGCCGTGCTGGGCTCACCTGGGTGCGCGTCAGCTGCGCTGGCTGCAGCGTGGGCAGGAGGGCGTCCAGCTGGGCAGCTGACAGGCGCTCCAGGAAGCCCACCCCCATCTCCGGGAGGACACCTTTCCACACTGGCAGCTCCCCAGGACCCACCGTGGCCAGGTTGGTGGAGCGCAGCAAGTCCGCCAGGGCGAGCATGACCTGCCGGCGCAGAGCAGGAGGGCCGTGAGCTGCGGGCTGGCAGCCAGGTTGCCCCATGCTCTGTCCCAGGGCCCAGACGGGCCAGCAGGGAAGAGATGGAGATGATCCTGGCACCTGGCCCCGACATGCTGCCCGGCTACGAGACACTGCACAGGCAGCCCCGCTTGTGCCGGCACGTCATGGTCAGGCTCCCCCGGCGAGCAAGGGCATGGGAGACTGCAGCTGCGCTGGGTGCCCATCCGCGAGGTGTCCGCGGGGGTGGCCTGGGACGGCCGCCTGCAGCCCGTGCATCCCTCCCCACGCAGCTGGCTCACCCGCCCGTGCTGCGGCAGGGTCCCTGCAGCCGCGCACGCCAGCAGGCTCTGCTCCACCGGCCCCCGGGGGTCCTGCAGTGATGCCAGCTCCTGCAGCTCCTCAGAGCTCAGGAAGCAGGCGAGGGCCCCAAGCCTGCATAGAAAGAGCCATTAGCAGGCAGCATCCATGTGGCACAAAGCCAGCGAGGGCAGCTCTGCAAGCACCTGCCCTGGTGCTGCTGCCTGGCAAGGCCACGGCCCCCCAGGGGACTGCAGCCCCTCACCCAGGGCGGCAGGGCACAGCTCAGGGCACGGTGGGGCTGGTGCTGGCAGCACCCGTCACGCTCACCTCTGTGCTGCCTTGGGGCCGGCCTCGCGGCTCCTGTTCACCAGGCTGTGTGCCACATGGCGGCCCTGCACCAGCCCCAGCCGCAGCGGCTGCCAGCCATCCCCCAGCCCCCAGACCTGGGCAGGCACAAAAGGGTTAAGGCACACAGGGAGCCTCGGCCAGGTCTCCCGACCAGTCCAGGCTGGGCACATGGGATGCCCAGACGAAGGGGTGCAGGGTCAGGGAGTGCGGGGTTCCTGGGTGAGGGGGTGCAGGGTCCAGGGTGCAGGGTTGGGGTGCAGAGTCCCAGCCCTGGGGCAGGGTCAGGAGTGCAGGGTCCTGCTTCCAGGCAGGGTCAGGGGTGCAGGGTCCCAGCCCCCGGGGCAGGGTTGGGGTGAAGGTGTGCTGGCTGGGTGTCCCAGCGTGGGAAGCCAGGCGGTGAGCCGGGGACTCGCATCCCACCTGCTGGGGCGTGAGCTGCAGGAAGCTGCTCAGCGGCAAGTGGGGCAGCAGCGGCAGGGCCGCGTGGAGGAAGCCAAGGGGCCAGGTGGGCACAGCCCCGAGGAAGGGGGCCTGCAGCAGGCGCCTGGCGAAGGCAGCTTTCTGCCCTGGCGTCAGCTGGGTGCTGTGCATCCGCAGGGCTGCGAGGCTGTGGGGACAGGGAACCAGGCACAGCTGCCGAGAGACCACCCGAGCCCATGCCAAGCCTGCACTCACCCCAAACAACACCCCAGAGACCTTCATCAAGCACGGTCCCCACAGATACCGGGGCGCCAGGGGGCTTAGGGGTGTTCTGCACGGCTATTGCATGGCCAGCTGGGCCAGGTCTCTGCAGAGACCAGGCAGCTCAGTGGCAGGGGCTCTGCAGGGGACAGGGCAGGTTGGGGCTGAGTTGGGGTCTCTGCAGGGACAGGGCAGCTCAGTGGCAGGGGCTCTGCAGGGGACAGGGCAGGTTGGGGCTGAGCTGGGGTCTCTGCAGGGACAGGGCAGCTCGTGGCACAGCATGGAGCAGGGCCGAGCCACACGTGCAGGCAGCTCAAACATGCAGCTCTGCTCACACGGTCTCGTTGGCCAGGAGAGCCGGTGGGAACCTCATGATGTCAGACACAGCCATGAAGGGGATGAACTGTGACAGGTCAACAAACAGCTGTGGGGTGAGATGAGGAAACCTGCGAAGCAGCAGTGAAGCCAGAGACTGCAGCGCTTCCTCTCTGGATGACAGCACCTGCAAAGCTGCGGTGAGCCTGAACTCCGGCAGGGCACAGCCCCAAGCACCCAGCACAGGCCCAGTGCCGCTGTGATGGGTCCGGCCCAGCTGTGGCCCCAGGAGAGCACCCCCAGCATGGACCTTGCAGCCCCCCCAACATTGGCTTTGCACCCCTGTGCTTGGGCTCTGCACACCCTCATGTGCAGGCTGTGCAACCCCACCCATGGGATCTGCACCCCCATGCATGGGCTGTGCAACCCGGCGTGCTGCACTCCCTCATGCGCAGGCTCTGCACCTGCCCTGAGCGGGCTCTGCATCCCCATGCATGGGCTCTGCACCCACAGCGTGCAGGCTTTGCACCTCCCACATGCAGATGCTGCCCCCACAGCGTGCAGGCTCTGCACCCCTGGTCCTGGCCCAGCCCCTCTAACCACATCCACTCGCAGCCGGTGCCAGGAACGATGCAGCAGGGCCAGGAAGCGCTGCATGGCCTCACTCTCTGCTGAGAGCAGCAGCTGGTGAAGGTTCTCCCGCGGCATCTGCAGGTACTCCTGCGGGGAGAGGCAGCTCAGGCCCTGCGCCTGCCGCCGGCACGAGGGCTGCAGGAACCGGGGCACAGGAGGGGCGCGGGCAGGCAGATGTGCAGGGTGCTCCATGGGCTGGTGCCAGCCCCACGGGGGGAGGCAGTACCTGCAGGAGGATCTCCAGCATTGGGGTCTCCTCGTCCTCCTGGAGCAGGTCCCAGAGCACAGCCTGCAGGAGAGCGGCACTGAGCTCCGTATCCCTGCCCAGACCTTCCCCCAGCGCTTGCCACCCCACAGCAGGTGCCGGGGAGCCTTGCTGCGGGGCAGCCGACGCGGGGGCAAGGGGAGGAGCGGGGGCGAGTGTCGCCCTGAGCCGCGGCCCCGGTGCGCTGCCCCAGGCTCGCCATTCCCTGACCCCGGCACCAAGCAGGGGAGCCCCCAGGCGTCTCCGCTCCGGCAGGCATGTGCCCCCAGGCACACTGCCGTCCCAGCGAGCGAGGGTCCTTGCTAGCCCCGCGGGCAGGGAGGGCCCCACCGGGCGCTTGCTGCCCCCCAGCTCACTCACGCTGAAGCAGCCCAGCAGCTCCCTCTTGGCGGCAGCCCGGCGCTCCTGCCCCAGGTAGCGGCCCACGGCCTGCAGGATGCCGCCGGAGGCGTTGGCCCTCAGCGAGTCCCAGAAGGACGTGTTGTCCATGAGGCTGGAGAGCAGGATGGCCTCGCTCAGCGGCTCCCTGGCCGCCTGCCCAGCCGCATCCAGCTCGGAGAGGGCCAGGACCAAGTCGAGCAGGCGCAGGAGGTAGTTGGTGTGGGGGACCCAGCCGGGAGGCTCCTCCTGGCAGCGCGCGAGCCGCGACGTCAGCCCCAGCAGGTAGGCAGCAGGGCCCGGCCCGGGGGGCAGCGGCAGGAGGGCCAGCAGCCGCCGCAGGAGGTGGTGTGCCCCGGACCAGCCGTCCTGGCAGCGCGCCGGCACCCCGGGCTGGGGATGCCCCAGCGGCTGCGCAAGGGAGGCGTTGGCACGCGTCGGCTCCTGGAAGGTGCTGGGACTCGTGGCCAGGCTGGCACAGAGCTCCTCCAGCAGGAGCTGCTGGGGGCCCGGGGTCTCCCTCAAGGAGACGTTGCTGCAGACGGTGGCGTTGAACTCGGCTGGGAAATGTTCCTGGCAGGCCCAGGCCCACGCTGAGCCCCCGGAGAGGTACCAGTCCGCGTCTGAGCAGGCGGCCCCCAGGTCCCCAGGGCGCTGGCTGGAGCCCCTGGAGCTGTTGAAGAGGTTGCAGTAGAGATAGACGGTGAAGTTGGAGATGCCGGGTAGCCCTGGGATGCTGTCATTGCACACAGCCTCCAGGACGGGGGGCAAGAGTGAGGGCTCGCCCCGGGGTGCAGCTGCCTTCCTGGGGACGGGCTGGAGGCAGCCAGTGAGGGGCGGCGGGGCCGGGAGCGCCGCAGCCGCGAAGCCCAGGGCCCGGGCATCCCAGCTGATGTTGTGGTGGAAGCCCCTGGAGGGCAGAGACCAGGTCAGTGTCGGCACTGCCTGCCGCAGCCCTGCCTGCCCCTGGAGAGGCTGCTCGCCTGGGCCCAGGTGCTGCAATGCCCGCGCGACTTGTCCCATCCCGCCCCGCTGGGACACCGAGCACCGTGCACTGCCCGTTCCATCCCATCCCACCGGGACACTAAGCACCACGCACCGCCCATCCCGTCCTGTTGGGGTGCTGAGCACCATGTGCTGCCTGTCCCACCCCATCCTGCTGGGACACCAAGCACCACGCGCTGCCCGTCCCATCCCATCCCACTGGGACACCAAGCACCACGCATTGCTCATCCCGTCCTGTTCCGCCAGAGCACCATGCGCTGCCCATCCCATCCCGTCCCGCTGGGGCACTGCGCGCTGCCCGTCCCGTCCTGCCCTGCCCAGCGCACGCAGGCAGCACCACATGCTGCTCAGCTGCTGCTGCCACAGCCTTTGCTGGCACTGGTGGATGGCGATGCGCTGGGCTGTGCAGCGGGGCCCCGGCCCCCCAGGTGCAGGGGTCTCAGCCGCTGGCACGGCGGGGACAGCAGCCCCGCCGTGAGCTGCCCCAGCCCAGCGCCTGGCCCCGGCGTGACCGGCGGAGCCGGCGGGGCAGTCTTGGCCGAGGCTCCTCTGCTGGCACGCCTCACGGACCGGCACAGCGGGCTCCTCCATTCCCAGCAGTGGGGCCCATTCCCGCGGCCCCACGCGGCGGCTCCCCCGACTCACCACAGCAGGAGCTGCTGCAGGGTCCCTGCGGGCCAAGGGTGAGGGTGAGCGCGGCGGCTGTGGGAGCGCGGCGCCCAGTGGGGCCGGCGGCCGCGGGAGCCGCTCACCTGCGGAGCAGCGCCCATCCCCGTCCAGGTGCGGGACACGGAGCGCCAGCGAGGCTTCGTGCACCAGAGCGCCCCGCACGTGGGACACCCTCCTCCGGAAGTGGCTGTAGAGCCCGCAGCCCGTGGCCCGCGCCAGCCTCTGCCGCAGCGCCTCCAGGGCCCTCTGCGCTGCCCCGCAGGGCCCCATGGCCCAGCCGGGCTCCTCTGCCCTGGCCTCCCCCACCGGCGCCCAGGGCGGCTCCGGCCGCAGGGCCTGGGCGCCAGCGGGGCGCCTGTCCCGAGGGGACCAGGGCTGCGGGGGGGCCAGCAGCCATGCCAGCCAGCCGGGGCCGCCGCTGCAGCCTCCATGCCCCACCGGCGTGCGGCGGGGGCTCTGCAGCCCGGCCCCCCCCGGGCCCAGCGCCCCTGCCACCAGTGCCTGCCCCAGCGCCTCGGCCAGGCTGCCGAGCAGCCGCCAGCGCGGCTGGGGCACCAGGGGCTGCTCCGCGCCGGAGAGGCTCCGCAGCCTGTGGAGGAGGCCGAGGAGCGCATCCCAGTGCCAGCTGCCCCGCAGCGAGAGCAGGACGTGCTGCAGGTGCAGGAGGGTGGCGCGGGGCAGGGGGTCCCCGGGGGGCTGCTGCGGCTGCGGCTGCGGCTGCAGCACGGGCCCCCATGGCTCGCCCGCCTGCTCCGGGTGCTCCAGGAGCCTGGAGATGTTGTGCAGGAAGCTGGACAGCCCATCCTTGCCCTGCCGGGCACCGCGTGGGGTCTGGGCAGGCCGTGCACCCGCCACAGGCGGGACCCCCAGGGCCTCCAGGCCTGCGAGCAGGGTCTGCATCAGGGCTGGCATCTCCCCTGGCTGCTGTGCTCGGGCTTGCAGCACGGCCGGGAGAGCACCGCTCAAACGTAGGCTGTCCCAGGACTCCAGGAAGGACACGAGGTCTTGGGGCATGATGCCATTCCCTCCTGAGGCAGCTCCTGCAGGGCAGGGGCAAGCTGGCTGGCATGCTGCACGGCGCAGCCGCCTGCCAGCCGCCCCACGGCCCCACTGTGGCATCCATAGGGATGACCCCTCCACCACTCCAGCAGTGCCTGCTTCAGGTGGGCCCCGTGTCCCCCCCCGGCTGCCCCTGCAGCCCCACACTGAGAAGCCTCATCTCTCCAGGGCTCCGCAAAGCTCTCCTGTCCTTGCCACACAGGGCTGACGGCATCGCTGGCAGCAGTGCAGGCACCCAGCAGACTTGCACCAGGGTTGCGCCCTGTGCAGACCCTGCTCTTCAGGACCACCCCCAGCTTTCTGTGCAGCTCCATGGCACTTCAGCACCCAAGACCACCCGCCTGGTCCCCAGAGCTGCCCAGGCACGAATCTCCCATGGGTGCACCCAAGCTTGGGACCAGCCTGGCCCACAATGCCAGAACGTGCGGGGCAGCCTGCAGTGCAGAAATGGGATCTCTGCCACCAGGAGCCAGTGCCCAGCCTGAAGCCCCTCTGCAGCGTCCCGCTCCCACAAAGGGTGCAGGGGCTGAGTGCCCGGGGAGGACCCTGGGGTCCAGCTCCAGCTCAGCGGGGCCTGCAGGGGTGTGCGCACTCACCGGAGCTGGGCTCCCACCACAACAGCAGAAGCAGCATCCAGGCACAGTGACGGCAAGTACCCATTTCTGTGTCCTGCAGCCGGCAGGAGCCTCCGGCAGCTGCCACTGAGGAGCTGGTGGCGATGAGGGAGCTTCAGCTGGACTGTGTGGACGAGCTAGGCACCACAAAGCAAGACTTGTGCCACGACAGGAGACAGCAGCAGTTGCTGGAGCTCACCTGATACCTTTCTGCAGCCCGACCATTACATGCCCCTGGGAGGGATGAGCCCGACTCGGGCTCACCTTACACTTTCCACTGGCAGAGAGGGAGGGACATTCGGGGGTGCCCAGGAGCGCGTGAATGATAGGGACAGACAGAAGAGGCCCCGCGGGGCCTGCTGTGCCCTGGCCAGTGCTGGCTGGCTGCTGCGGGGGTGCCCACGCCACCCAGGCCCTGGCCCCAGCCCCAGCCCGTCTCACACCTCTGCAGACACAGGGCTCCAACTTCCCCCTCCGATAGAGGCACCCACAGACCTCCTGCCCCCCCCCCCCACAGCACCCTTTCTGGGCCCCACAGACCCCACCGAGGAGCCGCACCGCAGGTCGCTCCCTGCTCCCCCAGCCCCAGCCCCGCACCACCCTGCTCACAGCATTTCCGCCGTCCGGCAGCGCAGCGGACGAGCGCGCCTGGCACCACTCCGGGGCTGGCTCCGACAGCCCCCGTCCCCAGGCCTGTAACCCGAGGCCGGCCCGACTGCCCGCCCCTCTGCCACAGACAATGCCCAGGCTACTGCATTATTGATGCCGGGAACCCGCCTGCCCTGTGCTGTGTGCTGCACAATAATGGATGAGCTGAAACCACCGGGTCTCAGCAGGCACCTGCCTGTGCCAAGGAGCCAGGCTGGACTGGCTGGACGGTGGCTGGCACGAGCTGCCCAGGACCCCGGCTGAGCCGCGGGCTGCAGGGTGTAAACCTCTGCCTGGGTGTCGCGTTGGGGCTCGCCAGGGTCAGTTCCCTCCCAGCGGTCCCGGGGGTCAGGCTGTCCCCAGCCGACTTCTGCCAGGGCACGTCCCCCTCCTCTCGCATCCAGCACCAGTCCAGGTGAGCTGCAGGGTGGGCGCCCGCGGCGCAGGGTTGGTGCGGCGCCTCGGGCCGCGTCTCAGCCCCTGCGGCGCTGCAACGGGAGCAGCCGCCATCGGGCTGAGCCCCTCCGACGTGACCCGGCTCTGCAGCCTGCGGCCACCGCCGGGCTTCCCTGCGCCCCGGCACCTCAGCCCCGGGGACGGGCCGGGGCCGGGTCTGGGCCGGGCCGGGGCCGGGAGGGGCCGGGGGCGGGGCCGGGGGCGGAGCCGGGTCTGGGCTGGGCCGGGGCCGGGAGGGGCCGGGGGCGAGGCCGGGAGGGGCGGGGGCGGGTCTGGGCTGGGCCGGGGCCGGGGCCGGGGCCGGGGCCGGGGCCGGGTCGGGGCCGGGCCGGGCGCTGCGGCGCCCCCTGCCGGGCCGGGCCGGCGCCGCCCGCGAGGCCGCCGCACTGCGGAGCCGCCGCGGTGTAACGGGACAAACAGGGAGCAGGCGGGCGGCTCTGGATTCACGGGCGTCCGTTTCGCTAGAGACCCCGGGGCGCTGCTGCGCAAGCAGAGGGACGGGAGGCAGCGCGTTTCCGTGTCTCCGTCTGCTTTTGCACTCTGTCTCGCGCCCTTCCAGCGTCGCTCCTCACTTTTCCTCTAGGTTCATCAGTGTCAGGACTGCGAGGAAGAGCAGAACTTGTTACATTTCCTGCTAGTGAAATTGTGGTGATTTCTAGCAGCGCGGGTTAAATCTGCCTTTGCACGTTGCCCAGCTGCCTGGTAGAGCAAAGTCCTGCAAAACAAGAGCCAGCCCTGCTGTGCCCAGGATGATTGCAGCAGGCAGCAGGTCTTGGTCTGCACACTTTGCTCAGCTCTGTGGTGACATGGTCCTCAGAGCATGGGGCTGGACAAGCACCGGGTGGGAGGCAGAAAGCAGAGCTGACCGGACTCCACAGACTGGCAGCTCAGGTTAAACTGTGTGTTGCTGAAGTGTCTGGAGCTACACAGGAAAGACAGCAGGACAAGGGATTCACCTGGGTGCACAAAGAGCTGGGCAGCTGGTGGACAGAATTCCGGAGAGGTCAGCCCCCACCCGGACTGAGCCGTGCAGGGCATAGGAGAGCACGGTGCACTTGTGGACAGTGGTGGGGCTGGATGGAGGGAGCGGCACTGGGCTCCTGTAAGACCCTGTGCTACAGGAGCCTGCTGCCGGGACAGCCATGCAGCCTGGGTCTGGCAGAAGGGAGTGCACACTAACCAGCATACTTCTGCAGCTTCTTGCGATCCTCCAGGTTATATTGCAACTGCTCCAGCAGCTCCAAGTAGCGGAAGAGGGAATCACGGGGCCAGAGTACTTGTACATCTTCATTTTCATCAATCAGTCCCTGCAGGTTCTTGTGAATATATGTCTCCCAGTCCACTGATGGAAGCAAGGCCTCAGTATCAGAGCTGGCAGAAGCCCTGTTCCCTTCTCCATAAGAACAGGCCCCTGCTTTGTCCTGCTTCAGCCTTCTTCTAGCCCTTTGCAAGAGGAGCAGACCCTCCCCTCCCGTTACTTGGGGAAGAATGTGGGCTGCCTCTCTGGTGTCCCCCCGGCCTCCTGCCCAGGTTCAAGGTGTGGGGGCAGCAAGACTCACAGTCCTTGGGCAGGAAGTCCTTCATGACTTGCTCTACTGGCAGCTTGAGTTCAGAGCTCTTCTTGGACAGAGCAGGGGCTTTTCTGCCCAGCTCTGCCTCTAGGTCCAGTAACCTGTTGCAGGAAGGAAACCCACAAGTGAGCACTGGCCCTGGCTGACGTCTAGCCATGCTCCTCCACCATCTTGCTTCTGTATTTGGATCTGAGCTACAACAAATCTAGCCTATCTAACAATTCTGCTTTGTTTCTGAAGTGGGCAAGGGGAAGAGACTCATCAGACATGGCTGGCACAGGGCTGGCTGTTTCCCCTGTTCCTGGGGGCAATCCCATAGGGAGGAGCCCTGGAATGCTCTGGGTGCTGCTGTTCCTGTCCAGGTCCAGGATGTCCACACTCGCCTGGCAGAGCCACTGGGTGAGCTCTTGAGGCCTGTCCAGGACTGGCTGTGTCTCCTGCAGGGTAAAAGCAGGGAGAGCATCATTAGGCAAAGATCTTCTTTGTGCTGCAGTGTCCACATGCTGTGGGAAGCATTTTTTGGCAGGGGATCTCTACCTCTCTCTAATTTGCATTTTAAATAAATCCGCTTGCTTCTGGGTTTCTATCTGCTGCACTTCTTCCATCAGGTCACTCCGGATGGTTTGGAAATTACTCACTGGGAAGTAAAGTGATGAGTGCTGGGAAGAGGGTCTTGGCAACATGGAGGGAAGGGGACTTGGATTTGTGGGCTTTCCCTAGGCTGCTCTGCCTGTGAGGAGTTTGCTTGGAAGGGGCTGTGTGCTGTGCCCATTGCCCATATTGCTGCTGTGTACCCTGGAGAACTTGGGAGAGTGGGAAGGCTCCCCAACCCCTACGAAGGAAGAGAAACCACAGCTGGACACTGGTCTCCAGGCTCCCCATCTGTTAGAGATCCCAGGTTGAAATGAATAAGAGAGTCAGACATGGCACCTCCCTCTCCTTTTAAATCTCTTGCCTTTTGTTGGGCCCTTGTCCCATTGGAACTAGCAGTGCTTGCTGTAGGAAAGGGCAGCACCCACCTCCCCTGTCCAAAGCCAGGTGCTGCCCTTGTGATGGAGCAGGAATAGGCCTTGCTTGTTTAGACAAAAAAGTACCATGTGAGTTGTTTGGGGGGCCCTGCAGAAGGAGGTTGATGGCTGGGCCTGACCCAGTGCTCACCCATGATGGCCACAATGATGTTCTTGAAGAGGAAGGACCCGATCAGCAGCCAGAGGATGATGTAGGTCCCACTGATGAACTTGTTCATATTGGGGATCTTCCAGGTGTCCTGAAGCAGGTCGTACCAGTGGTCCATGGTGAAGAGAATGAAGACAGTCACCACAGCATTGGAAAAGCTGCTGCAGACAGAGAATGGCTCTGTCACATGTGGTCTTTGTGTCCTCCTGTCCATCAGCTGTGTGAGCTGCAGCAGGGTGAAGCACACCCCAGAAGAGTGTGGCTGCCATCTGGGTCCACGTGCAGTGTGCCCTGTCTTGTGTGCCCCACTGCCCTGCTGCCTGGCTGCTCCAGGCTTCACACAGCCTGGGTGCAGGGGAGTCTGCGTGGGTATTTTAGGCTACAGGTGTTACGTGCTACCAGATGGGGTGCTGGGCATGGCAGGGCTCTAGCAGACCATCAGAGATCTCACGGGGGCTGGAACCTGTCCTTGTGGCGGAAGCCAGAGCACAAGATGGCAGTGGAAGTTGTGAGCTTTTCCCCTCAGCCCATAAAGTACTGGTTTCCCTCTCCAGCATCACACTGCCCTGCACTCACTGGCACCCCACATGCACATGGTAGCTCCAATCAGCGCTTTGGGCAGCCTGAGCTGCAGCAGCAACCCTGTTTCCCTGTACATATTGCTAGAGCATGGGTCATGCTGGGGAGGAGACAGCCAACATGTGTGGCACTACGATGGTGCCAGTGCCTGGTATCAATATCGCACGCCCTGGTCACACATTGGAGAGGGCAGCTGTGGGAGCCCAGGGCAGCAGGCAGAGAAGACGTTTCAAGGTGGAGGCTGGGCACCGAGCCTGCATGACAGAGGCACTTTACCTGAAGTAGTCCTTGTAGTTTTGATCTGCGTAGTGCGAGTGGGTGTAGTTCTCAAAGAAGAAGACACCAGAGACAGCAAACACGTAGAAGAAGACGAGCAGGAACAGGAGGATGTAAGTCATGGCCTGGGTTGGGGTAGAGGCAGGGCTGTCGGGACAGGCAGTGTTGGTTGGCACTTAGCAGGGAAGGGCAGAACATCGGGGTGCTGCTGCACTGCGGGACAGTGGCTGTTCCTAGGTGCTAGGAGTCAGCCTGGAGCATTTGGGCTCTGGGGAGTGCTGGGGCAGGGTCAGGAAGTGGGTAGCAGTGGGTGAAGGCAGGTGTTGGCTGTGTGGTAGGGTATAGGCGTGACAGATGCTCTGCTGGGAAATGAGCTGTGATAAGGGGGAGCTATGCAGTAGATACGTGGCACAGCAGTGGCTTTCCCACTGCCGTTGTATCCCAGGCCCACCTTCAGGGCCTTTGCTATGGCCATGATGATCAGCCGGACCTGCCGGAACCTGCAGAACAGCTTTAAGGAGCGGAGGATGCGGAAGACACGGCGGATTCTCTTGGAGACAGACTCCTCCGCGATGTGGAACAGGTACAAGAACTCGGGGATGAGTGACTGCAGTCAGGAAACAGTGTGGAGGTCTCAGACCTGATAACCAGGCCAAGGCAGCACTCTGTGTCTATGGCCACCCCATGGTGCAGCAGTCCAGCCATCTCCCCACACTACAGGGGATCTGGCAGCGCCAGCCTGTGGTGGAAGTCCCCGGCCCAGAGGACGGAGAAAGGAGGGTCTGCACCAACTGTCCAGAAACCATGAGTCAGACCCAGAAAGACAGACATCAGCTCCATGAGTGTCCATGTTGTCTAGTTTGGGCCTGGGGCAGCCCCATTTTCCAACCTCCAATTTTTTGCACCACTGGAAGTGGACCTCTTGTAAGCTGGTGACCCTGGAGGCAGGACCTGGGGAGGGCTCAGACAGCCAAAGAGCTGGCAGGGTGGCACTGAGTCAAGCCGAGCAGGAGAGCATGGCATGAGTCTGAGCAGCCCCGAGCGTGCAGCAGGCAGAGCCTGTCTGTGGGATTTCCAGTGCAGCGAGGGACCCCCACCCCACCCCACATTGTGCCCTGGCTCTGGGGCAGGGAGCTGGTGTCACCTCCGGGCACTCGCGGTGCTGCACTGGGGCTCGCCCAGGGCCTCTTACCACAAAGGTGATAGTGCAGTCAAAGATGTTCCACCCGCTCTTCCAATAGTCCCTGAAGCTGACCAGCCAGTTCAGTGCAATATCAATGATGAAAATGATAGCAATGACCCAGACTGCTACCTCCAGGGCAGTGGTGATGTTGTGGCTCACGCTGGCCTTCATCAGCTCTGGAGAGCACAGGGGACAGTTGTTGACACTCAGCTCTCAGCAAGAGGGGACAGGTTACAGGGTGAGGGCAGGAGGAAGGCTGCTGAAAGGGGAAACAAATGGTGGGACAGAAATGCTGTACTGAATGATGTCCGAAAAAGTCCAGCCGAGCTGCCAGACTGGCTGTGATGGGAGGGAGTGCTCGGAGGCTGAGCTTTGAGGGCAAAGGCTGGTGGGATGGCCCGATTTGAGGCACTAAGTCCTCAGAAGGGTGGGATGGGACACAGCAGGATGGGAGGCTGCAGCTCTGTACTGGCTGCAGGCAAGGAAGGTGGGTATCTAAAATTAACCACTGATACAAATTCGGCCACTAGTGCTGGCTCTTGTGGGCACGTCTTGCCAAACCACCAGGCACAGAGCATCCCTTGGCAGCAGCCCTAAGCCCACTGCCATGGTGTATCATGAGATGCAGCAAACCCTTCTGCATGGGGAGGGCTTAGCCTGGGGAGATCCAGGCCTGGAGCCAGTGCCAGGGTCAGGCTGGCACTGTGCAGCAAGGAGGAGAGGACGTTCCTGCTCACCGCTTTTGATCATCAGGACAAGTGTGTTCAGGAAGATCAGGAAGATGATGAAGCTTCTGAAGACCGTGCCTGAGGTTCGTCATTGAGGGAAACTTGGGACACTGATTGCCTGTCAAACTCCATGGACAGAGGAACTCACAAATGGGACTCAGAGGTGCACCGTGCGCTATGAGACATACTGCTCCATGAACAAGCTTGGGCTTTGTCTTAGTGCCCTGGCAAGAGAGTCCTGCCTTTGACAAGTGACACTCCAAGCACTGGAAAAGCTGCAAAGTGGTCCCCATGAAAAGCTGTTCAGCAACAGCTGCTCACCTGAGAAAGGCATGCCAGGAGGGCTTGGGCCTCAGTGTCTCAGCCCTCCAGCACTAATTTGTTCACACAGTCCCTGCTCATCCATCACTGGGCAAAGACTGTCCTGGCTGCCAGTACGTGGAGCCCCTCTCCCAGTAGGAAGCCAGTTTGATCCACCCCATTCCCAGAGCTTCCCCCACACACAAACACTTGGAGGGAGCCTGCGTCCCACGGGACAACGCTGCCCACTGCTGCACGGTCATCAGGCTGGCTGTGGAGGATACTGCGCAGGAGCCAGGATGCCCACAGGGCAAGGGGAGGCCAGCGGCTGCTGCGGACCTCAATGCGACTATGCAGGTGTTTCTCTGGGGTGATGAGGGTCTTCCTGATGGGACTGATGTTGAAACGGACCAGCTGGTTATGATCACTGAGCATCAGCTTCCTCTGCTTCCCGGGATCTGTGTAGAGACTAAGCAACTCCTAAGGGAATCTGCCTTCTCCTGTGACTGGCAGGGGTGGCAGGCATGCCGCTGGAGTGATGAACTAAGAACTGGTGACACTGGACAAGGTCTGGCCAAGCAGCACCCTCCAAACAGAAGCAGATGGGGTACTGCAACACTGGAGAAGGAAAAAGCAGACTTTGCCGGACAGTTTAGTAGGCTGTGTCCAAATCCCCTTGAGAGGCAGGGCATCCTTAATGTGGAGCTATCTCAAACAACTGCACACAGCTAGGATCAGGCTGGGCTGTGAATCCGCCTTAAATCAAGTCATGTATAACCTTCAGCAGCTGCCATGGGATCACACAGCAGAGCTGGGATCAGGACCCAGGAGCCCAGTCGTCCCTGTGTTAATTCAAGCTTCCATCCAAAGCATTTCATGCCCAGCCACCTTGTTCACTCTGCTCTATGTGCAGCCTCGGACAGGCCTGTTACCGGCTACTAAACTGGGATGTGCAGGAACTTTAAGAGGTGCTTTTCTGTGCTGCTGCTATCAGTGAAGGATGCAAAAGCACAGGCACGGAGGGTATTTTGGAAGTGGAAACAACTGCATCCTGCCTCACTCCAGCTCCTGTTTGCCAAATTGCTGGATGCAGGACAATAACTGTGTCTCTTCCTCCTGCTCTAGATGATACCTGAGCAGAGGATGGGTACAGCTGGAAAAAACGTTCAGGCTAGGCTGACTTACCATGCTGCAGCAAAATCTACTCAAACAGAGGTGGGAGAGGGGATAGATCTTAATTTGTCCCTTTCAACTCTGCCAGAGAGAAGAGGTGGAGCTGCTGCTGGCCAGGTGTGAGAGCCTGGCAGATCTGAAAGGCTCTCAATGTTTAGATTATTGCCATAAACCCTTCCTTTTGAGGGGGAAATGGTAGCTGGCAATTGCATGTGACTGGGGCAAGGGGAGTCATCCCTGCACGCTCCCAGGAGCCCTTCACTGACCTCCTGCCATTCTCCCATTCTGCCAAGCTCTCAGGCACAGCCTCTCACCCACACCCTTGGGGAGTGATGCAGAGGGCAGGCAGCAAGGTGGACAGTGAGACAAGCATCTGTGCTACCCACTCACTGCCAGCCTGGCAGACAGGCATCTGGTTACCAAGGAAATCCTTGATGTTGTGTCGGGGGATCGCTTGGCTCAGGCCCTGGAGGTGATCCATCAGGTAGAACATCCAGACCAGCTTGGCGCGAATGGCCTCAGCCCGGGGAAGCAGCTTCTCTGGGGAGCATCTAACGTCTCTGTGAGCATCCTCTGCGCTCTGAAATGGAGAGGGAGAGCAGCAGCATGGAAGGTGCCTGTGCTGGCCATGCCTGGCAGAAGCCTCACCTGAGGATTCATGGCTCAGGGGTTTCTTTGCGCTGCCTTTGCGCTCAGAGGCTCACGGTGGCAGTGCCGCAGAACACGGGCTGACATCACAGTGTGGAACAGAGGGAGCGCAGGCGAACCCTGCTCCGGGTGGGAGCCCACCTGGGAACAGCCGCTGCGGCTGATGCCGGCCAGTGCGGAGGAACCTGCCCAGTTACAGCTGGGGTGTGCGGTGCTGTGCGCGCAGTGCCAGCAGTGCTAACACCCCCGCGCCCCCCTCCTCCCGTCCTCCCAGGCCTGGCCCAGGCACCGGGAGCGCTGGGGCCAGGCCGGTGGGCTCAGCTGCACGTGGGGGCCTGCTCCGCAGTAGGATTTGCAGTGCAGCTGCTTCACACGTGCTGGCAAAGGATGGTCACATCCAAATGCGCAGCCTTGTTTCCCGGGGCTCTTTGCTGTCATGTTGGACAAGGGCTCCCCTTCGTGCTGTGTGCCCCGCTCCCTCGTGCCACTGCCTGTGTCTGGCTGCTGTGGCTCTGTTGGTACCGGTATTCACAATGTTACATTACTGAGGTCAAACTCAGAGAAATTCCTGATTCCTCTGGCAGCTAGTCCATTTTCGAACCACTAACAGCCAATGTGGTGTGAACACCCTCTGTGCTGCGGTATGTGCAGCTGGGCGTATGCACCAGCTTGCGTGGATTTGGTGGGCAATACTTGACGCCACTGGCCTTTTGTTTCCCATTCCTTCATTCCTGAATCACCCTCTGTGTTTCTCAGGCCTCCATAAGCTCACCAAATATTTCCTGCTTCATTCTTTTTTCCTTCATCTTCCTGAATTTTTGTTAGTCTATTCTGATTTTGGATCTTTTAGGAGTAATTTCTGTAAGGCAATAAAAATAACAGGTGATTATTTTGTTTCTATAAGAGGAAAGATCCTCCGCAGGATTGTCAGCCCTGCAGTTTTGAAATACCATCTCTAGAGTCTTGTTCTTGTGGCAGTCTAGAAAACAGTAATTTCTCCTGTGTTTTTGGAGAAAGAATATGGTAGCAAGGATTTGGAGCATCTCCAGAAGCAGGGAACATTAGCTGTGGTCAGCTTTATGCAGCTCTTGTGCTGTGTTGCTCATAAGGAAACACTGTAGGACTATGGCACTATCAGGACATGGAAACGAGCGTGCCTGCTCACAGCTAGCCAGTGACAGTTGGCACTTCAGCAGGTAGCCCGAGTATTAAAGGATGTGCTCCTGATCACGCAACCAAACAGCAAAGGTTATAAATGAAGGGTAATGGATTAAGAGAAGCCTGCTGCTGGGCGTGACTGGAAGCACGGAAGCTCTGCGAGCCCTGCTTTATAACGCCATGAAAAGGGATGGGTGCAGGGTCAGGTGTGTAAGAGTGATTGTGAAAGCAGAGGTTGAAGCACTTCTTGGAGCCATCCCCTGTGGCTGCGCTGCAGGTCTGCTGTGCTGGATCTGCATCTGCAGAATGCTCTAAGCAGAAACAACTCCAATACCACCTGCATGTGCTACTTCCAGACCCTTGATGTGTTTTAAATACATGATGGCCGTGGCACGATTTTTAACCAACATGTAGTGATGAAATGAATTAAATCCCTTAGAGGCTGGCAATCATTTAACAGCACGTGGCTCCCCGTGAGTTGTGGCTCCACGGCCCATTACCTGGGCCCAGCAGGGCCACGCGCACCCGGCGGGGCCCGGCCCAGCGCTGCCAGGCTGCAGCCCGGGGACGTCGGCCTGGCGCCGGGCTGCGGGACAGGGGCCAGGGAGACACCCGGCCCGGCCGGGGCGTGTTGGGGCGCCCTGGGGGCGGCGAGACCGGGCTGGAGCCGGGGCCGGGGCCGGGGTCCGGGGTGCTGGTCAGTGCCGGGGCCGGGGCCCGGGAGGTGGGGCGGGGCCGGGGCTGGGGCCCGGGGGGCGGGGCGGGGCCGGGGCCAGGGCTGGTGCCCGGGGGGCGGGGCGGGGCGGGGCCGGACCGTCCCCCCCGGCGCCTGTGAGGGGGAGGGGAGGAGGTGCGCTCTCCGCCCCGCCGGACGTTGCATCAGCCCATTGGCCTGACCTCGTGTGACGCGCGGCACGACGGCCAATGGGGAGCTGCCACACGGCAGATCCGGCTGGGGAGGTGGGACTTCCGGCCGTGGGCGCCCCCGACGCCTGTTCAGCCGCCGCCGCCGCCGAGGAGGGAGCGCCCGCCATGTCCGCGCCCCGGCACCGGCCGCTGCTCGCCGCGCTGCTCCCGCTCCTGCTCCTCGCCTTGGCGGCGCGGCCCGCGCGCGCCTCCGACGTGGTGGAGCTCAGCGATGCCGACTTCGAGAGCGGCCTGGCCGAGCGCCCGGGGCTGGTGCTCGTGGAGTTCTTCGCGCCCTGGTGAGGGCGGCCCGCCGGGGCCGGGGGGGCCGGGGGGCGGCGGGGGACCCGCGGGGCCGGGGCCGGTCCGCGTGGCGCTCTGACACCTCCGTCCTCCCAGGTGCGGGCACTGTAAGCGGCTGGCGCCCGAGTACGAGTCGGCAGCGACGAGGCTGAAGGGGATCGTTCCCCTCGTGAAGGTGAGCACTGGGCTGCCCCGGCTCTCCCGACGGGGCGCCGCTGTCGTGGCGGCTTACGAATAGACTTTGGTCAAGTGGAAGTTTTGCTATTGCAGTCCCTTAACAGCCTCTGCGATGAGCACATCCGGTCTCTTCATGGCTCTTTAGAGCTTTGAGCGGCTTCGTCTCTTTGAAGACTTAAACACCAGGGAATGATCTGGAAGCTGAATCCTACAGGGGCAGCTGCCCATTCGCTTGGTGTGCAGAGCATAATGAGGGTGTGTACCAGTGTCTGAAAGAGGGCTTGCCCAAACTAGGGATGAAGAAGCCTTCTTTTGAATGTGTAGTTTAGTCTGGGTATCAGCGTAGTACTGTATTCATTGCATTGTTCCTTGACTTCATAAAGTAAGGGTTGAGAACAAGCCTTGTTTTCTGCCAGAAAACTTGTACAATTTTCTGAGGACGGGGTCTCCACTTTCTTTCATGGGAAGTGCACTGGATTCTGGTGCCATAATCTCCCTGTTGATTGAGGTCAGCCTGTTTGTTTCAGCCATTGCAGGAACTTCAGGACTGATAAGGTCCTGAGAAGAGTTAATTTCTCTAAAACCTCTCATTAACTGTAAGCAGTCTAGTCTTTCTGCTGTTTTTCTTGTGTTGTCTGGTCACACAGGCAGCTGTTGAATTTTTCCAGTATTTCCTCAAAGATTTTTTTGGCCCTGTTATTACCTCCATCCTACCTCCTTCCCCAGTAGTGCTGCTATTGACTGTTCAATAATGCATGCTGTGTAGCAGATCCATCTTGGACCACCTGGTTGGATGCATTAGGCCTGGCTTTTGATCTTCTGCATGTGGCTCTCAGATGCTTCTCAGATCCTTATGCTTTATGTGAAAGGAATCCAGGCCAGTTTAAAGACACTTGCTAACTTTCAAGGCTTTTAGTCTTCATCTTTACATTGTGTGATAGCGTGGAGATGTGGGCAAGTGGCAAAGCTGTCCTCTTCTGTACGTACACAGAGTTAAGACAGAGTAGCAATATTTCTTTTCTTTTAGGTTGACTGTACAGCAAACTCCAATACCTGTAACAAGTATGGAGTCAGTGGCTATCCCACTCTGAAGATTTTTCGAGATGGTGAAGAGGCAGGAACCTATGATGGGCCCAGGACAGCAGGTAGAAGCTTGTCAATCTTTGCACATCTAACAATAGTGCTAGAAGAAGGTCCATATTTTATAGAATTGTTTGTGATGTTAAATGTATTGAGGGATGCAAAGAAGGATATCCTTCTCCCTTCCCCCACCTCTTTGTGTTGGGAGAGCCCTGGATGCTTACTGTCCCTTAAAAGGCACCTTTAAGGGTGAAAAGCTCCACATTATCTTTGGGCCATAGCATCCTTGATGGGCAGTATCCAGAAAATGCGTGGGGGAAGACCTCATATAGATGACTTCTTGGTACATATACCTTGCTAATCTCTGAATTGTACAAATTAAAGAGTATTCTATGTCTCTTTTTGATCAGATCTCTTGAAAAATATGACTTTTCACAATACAGTCTTCTGTAACGCTTTGGTAGCAAACCAGTGGCTCTTGATATGAGAATATTGAAAATATTTTTTTTCCTTTGTAATTGCAGTCCTCTGAAAAGCTCTCCCTTTTAGATTAGTTCCTATGTGAAGTTGATGCTAGCACTACTTCAGTTCATATTATATTTATTTTGTGGAAGAGGAGTATGGACTCTGAAGAAACAGCTTTTGTTTTGGGAAGCTTGAAAAAGACTTGCGAAACTTTGTAGTGATGCCTTTAACAATTATGAACTTTTTGTTAAGATGGGATTGTCAGTCACCTCAAGAAACAGGCAGGACCTGCTTCAGTGGCTCTCAGTTCTGTGGCTGACTTTGAGAAATTCATCGGTGATAAAGATGCTTCTGTAGTAGGTGAGTAGAGTGGTTCACTGCAGCACTTAAGGTGCTGGGCACTTAGCCCTGGAAGATCTTGTGGGGATACACAGTGAAAGGACGAGGCAGTATCACAAACTGTGACAAGGGGAACTGGAGCTGGATGTGAGCAAAAAAGTTCTTCATAGTAAGAATGACAAAGCACTGGCGCACATGCCTAGAGGGGTTTTGAAACCTTCAGTCTTGGAGGTCTTAAACTCAATTGGACAAAGCTCTGAGCAACCTGATCTTTCTTTGAAGCTGGTCCTGATTTGAGCAGGAGGTTGGAATTGATGACCTATGTGGATTCCTTCCAACCTGATTCTTTTTTCTTCTTTTTTCTGTGGTTCTTTGACTGGCTTTCAGACTTCCTGTGACCATAGTGTCTTTTATAAAGTTTGTTGCTGTTTTGGCTGACTGACAACAGATAGCTTCAAATTTCTAAAGTATACTAGGGTGATATCTCAAGGTGTTAAGCTGTTGACATCATGTGATTTGATCATGGTTAACACATGATAACAGCAGCTTTCCTTTATGTGAATTAGATATAATCATGGAAATACAACCGCATGGGTATTGATCAGCATTCCTAAACTTGCTACGTATCATTGGCTGTTGTTACTAGTAGTGTCACATTTGGTTGCCAATGGAAATCTTTGTGCTCAGAAGACAACTGCTTCCCGTGCTGGGTGGGTGGATGTCAGCGTGGATTGCTGAGCTAGGCAAACCCTTGAGTAGCTTTCTGCTGGTGAAAGGGAGGAAATATAGGCATTAAAAATGGGAGAGAACCTGTCAAAAGAAGGTCTGGGCATTCATTTGAGGACTTAATTTAGAAGGGGTGTTCCTGTGCATTACAAATACAAATGGTATGAACTGTGCAGTAACTGCTGCTGAGTCAGTTTGGGGTCACCATCTGTCTTTCTACTGCAGGCTTCTTTGGAGATGCATCTGGTGATGCTTATTCAGAATTCATGAAAGCTGCCAACAACCTAAGAGATAACTATCGCTTTGCACACACCAGTGAGGAAGAATTGGTGCAGAAGTATGAGGAAGATGGAGAGTAAGTTGCTTAGTAGAAACATTCCTTGCTATTGAGACATTTGGAACAAATTCATGGATTTCACTTAGGCTTATTAGCTGGGTTTACCTTCTGAATATAGCTTAAGGTATTCCCCAGCTACTGGTAGTCTCTCTTCTTTTCTTTTTCCCTCTCTCTCTTTTTTCCTCTCTCTGTCCCTGTCTCTCTCTCTCTCTCTCTCTCTCTCTCTTTGGAATTAAGGTAGAACAGCAGATGAAGCTACTCCTTCTTAAAAATTGCTGTTGTGGCCTTTAAAATTCCCTGAGTACCTCTGGCTCAGTGTTCTTTGTCCTGGCTGTTTCTAGATGGTGGAACTGCATGGGGAAAATGTCCTCCATCTGGTACAAGCTGTTCCAGGCTTTGGAGGGTTAATACCAGGTGGGAAATACCTGAACAGAGGTGTTTTGCTTCTCCATTGCTCTTTATGTTGTGTGTGGTGTGTTTTAAGTTTTCAACTGTTGAAGGCCACAGCCTATCTGAATAATGGAACAGGGCCTGCTAGGTAGATATAGGACAGTAGCCCTGCCTGGAAACTGGACAACCTCACTGAATCTGTGAACAGTGAATTGGGGCAGACACTAGAGATTGAGTTCTTATCCCCTCTAGCTGCCACTCCTTGGAAATTCAGGGATACTTTAAACTAATTTGTGGTATCTGTTTCCCCTCAGGGGTATAGTCTTATTCCGTCCTCCACGCCTGACAAGCAAGTTTGAGGACAGCTCTGTGAAATACTCGGAAGACAAAATAACCAGTGGAAAGATCAAGAAATTTATCCAGGAGAACATGTGAGTGATGCCTCACTGGACATGTGATAGTGGCCTGAGCTGGATTCAGCCCTGTCAGACCTTGTTCTCTATAACTGGCATTACTGACACTTCCTGCTTAATCAATGTCCAAAAGATGTGTCTTGCAAGCACCATCTCCCTTGGGGACCATCTTGTTTCTGGTAACCCTGGCATGGCTGTTGGCATTTACTCTCCATATTCTACCAGCCACACTTCTGTTTAAAATATAGTGAATTTCCTGAGAGGTATGTCAGCTTTGATCTCAATTAGGTCTAAATGTGTTAACTGGTGTTGTGGCTAGAGATGCAGACTTAACTTACCATAGTGGTGCGTGAATGAACAAAGTGTTTCTTTCTTGGATCTTGCTGGTTACTGACATGTAAAGTTCTCCTTTGGGTAGGAAACAGGATTGTGCTGCATCAAGCCCATTCCTGGGAGGTGATGGGTTCTGGGCAGTGAGACTGAAGCTGCTAACATCTGTTTCATTGATAGCTTTGGCATCTGTCCACACATGACTGAAGACAACAAAGACTTGATCCAGGGGAAGGACCTGTTGGTGGCATACTATGATGTGGACTATGAGAAGAATGCAAAGGGTTCCAACTACTGGCGCAACAGGTAAAGAAGCAGATAAGCACCCTCCCACTCCACCCCTTCCTCATGTGTTCCTTACATTAGTATTGTTCTGTAGTTCAGTTTTACATGTAAACAAAATGAGGAACCTTAATTCTCTTCTCCCAGGAAACTTTCAGCTGAGTTTCTAATCTGAGCTATTGGGATGGCTGCTCTCTGCATGGCCCAAAGTATAGAGTATCTTTATCCTTCAAAACATCACTCGTTTAGGGTTTTGGATCTCTAGTCAGAGGATGCCACTCAAGACCTCGAACAGAAACTTCTGTACTAAGGTGGTGTGAGATCCTATCCTTTTTATTCCCCAGTAGGTGAGACGCTGGTGATCAAGCCAGTGGGGTGGAGAATGAATGCACACAGCACTTGCACAGGCTCCATTCAGAGCAGAAGCAAGCTTACTCCTCTGCTTCTCAGCAGCAAATCTATAGGACTTCCCTCTGCAGAACACATCACTTCTCACGAAGGAGTTCCTTATTCAGTGTCTGCTTCAGTTTGAAAGGTGTTATATCGTGCAGGAGATATTCTGTTCAGTATTCATGGGAATAACAGCTTTTTTTTTTCCCCTCCCCAGAGTTATGATGATTGCAAAGAATTTCTTGGATGCTGGCCACAAACTGTCTTTTGCTGTTGCTAGTCGGAAAACCTTTGGCCATGAGCTTTCAGAGTTTGGTCTAGACAGCAGCACGGGTGAGGCTCCTGTTGTTGCCATCAGAACAGCCAAAGGAGAGAAATACGTCATGCAGGAGGAATTTTCGTAAGTTGTTGAACTTATCAAGTGAGAGGCAACACTGCTAGGCTTTGGTCTATGACAAGCTCATACCTCATTAGCCTGAAAGAAACTGGAAAGCTGGATGTTCCTGTAGGAAAAAATGATTGCTGGGTCAAAATGTCTCCTAGTTGTCAGGTGTGCTTTACTGCTCTGTACAGAACTTGCAGTCCTTCTATTGTTAATGCAAAGGTAGAGGATTTAATTCAAGATGTATTTAAGTGTCTGTTTAGAAAATAAGATGCATTAAAGGATACAGGTGGGAAAAGCTGCACCTTTCTTCAGGGTGGGGATGGGGGGAACTTAAGGGGGCTAGAAGACCTAAAACTTAGAATGGGGTGTGCATCCAGCCTTCTGTCAAGACCCTGACAGTGTCTGTTGCATTTGTCCCAGGGTCTTCTAAGCCAGCCCCAGGCTGGTGCTGTCAGATGCAGGTGACATCTGTTCTGTGGGTGGAAGGAGCTTAAATCAGCCTTGAAAGTTATCCTCTCTCATCCTGTATGTGTCATGATGGCTGTAAAATGTCACTTTACTTTCAGCCGTGATGGAAAGGCTCTGGAGAGATTCTTGCAAGATTACTTTGATGGAAATTTGAAGAAATACCTGAAATCGGAGCCTATCCCTGAAAGCAATGATGGGCCTGTGAAGGTGAGTGCTCCTGTGTCTAGGGTAGCAGCAGCACCTACCGGTGGATGAAGGACGCTGTCCAGCAGCAGCTTCTGGTCACATGGTGATATCCCATACTGTGAGTGCTCTGTTGTTGTATCTTGAGGAAACCTGTGTTGTGATGCACCAGAGAACTCATTCCCTTTGTACTGCAGTTGTCTGAGCCAAGGGAGAAATGCAGCCTGCAGTTCTGATTTCAAATGTTCTCTCAGTATAGTAACTGCTACTGGGGCATGCTACTGCTGTGAACTAGAGGTAACACAGAGGCCTGGTGCATTGACTTGTGCTTCATCATGGCATGGCTTTCAAGCTGGTCATGACTTTATGTATTATTTCTAAAAAGTGTTCATCACCCTTGCTGGGGAGGTAAAAACCTTACCTTTTATCCATCCCTGTAAATTCTGTGCTTAATGAAAGTGTTTCATGTCATGGCTTTATAAGGGCCTGATAAGAGAGTGGATGTCACTGCTTGTTTATGTGTGAATGAAGATGCCCTCAGCCAGTCTAACAAAAATGATTCCTTAGCATGAAATTTGTTGGGATTGAAAGGGGGGGGGCAATCCCCCTCCTTCCCTAAACCTCACTTATATGTAGTGCCTGCATCTTATGACAGGTTTTCATCTGTAAGTAGAGCGTGGTATAGCTTAGTGAAGGGCTCTGTGTCTGGTCATTTTGACACTTGTTATATAGATGCGGTTTAAATATTACTGCTTGCTGTGGGAGGGCCAGGCTTTCCTGGGCAGAGTGTATGGACCATGTCATGTTATGGCCCCTTGCTGTTGACTTACAAAACACTAACTTGTATGATCAAATACTATCAGGTGGTGGTTGCTGAGAACTTTGATGAAATTGTTAATGCAGAAGACAAAGATGTCCTGATAGAGTTTTATGCACCCTGGTGTGGCCACTGCAAGAATCTGGAGCCCAAATACAAAGAACTGGGGGAGAAGGTAGGTCCAGGACTCCTGCAAAGGCAAACTAGATCTTGCAGCACAGACAGAACCCGCAGGATTGTTTAATCTAGTCCATAATAAAGGTGGCATAACTGTGCCTTCCTATGCACTTTGAGGTTTGGAAGCACCTGGGCGTCTCCTGTGAATGTAGAAGTGAATTAGCAGGATCTGGAGCATGGTAACAAACTCATTGGTAGGTTTAGGCTGCTCCCTTTGCTGTGGCACGTAAATATTCCCTGATCGAGTAACTGGCCTCAAATGGCAAAATTCCCTTTCTTCTTGTTTCTCTCTGCATAATTATAGTCTCCTGTTCAGTCGAGGATAACACTACCTTGCAAATTCTAACTTGATGGACAAATGGAATAGCTTCTTTTGAAGCACGGTCATGTAGCTGCCACTTAATGCTTCCCGCTGCTCTTACAAGCTTGTGAGAAACATCTGTTGAAGATGGTTCATATTGGCATACTTTACTAGCCTCGGTCCCAATTTGTCAGCCCTGTACATTGTTACAGTCTCTGCTAGCCTGGAACAAGTGCCTGATAGTGTTGTATCAGGATTTGATAGTGACATAAATTCCTTAACAGATCTGACCAGTGTTTCTCTTAGGCTGTCAGGCATCGTTCCTACTTGAGCACTGTTTCTCCTCACAGTTCACTTTCTAAAAGATTGGAAAAAAGCAGTTGCTCTGGGCTCAGTGTTTTCCAGGAGTTACACCACACTAATGCAGCAGGTAACATTAGCTGATGTGTGCTGCATACACCTGACTGAGGGAGAACTCTGTACCCTGTGCCCCTGTTTACACAGAAAACAACTGCTCAGAAGGAAGCTGCTCGCCTTTCTGTATTTAGTGTGTGCTGTCCTTTGACGTAGCTGTTCTAGAAGGTGCTGATAGATCAATACCTAGTGTAACTACCTTGGATTGGTTACTAATTATGCTCTTTCCACTGACAGCTCAGCAAAGACCCCAACATTGTCATTGCCAAAATGGATGCTACAGCCAATGATGTGCCTTCTCCGTATGAAGTTAGAGGGTAGGTGTTACTGTTGGTATACTGCTGTGTTAATGGAAGGGTCCAGGCTTCTCTCTCTGACCAGCAGCCGCTACAGGAGAGCTGAAAGTCTCCCAGGCTTTTGGCACGCTATTGCTGGATATTAAAGTGTGAAGAAATTGAGAGTCAAGTGACTTTCATCTGCCTTGCTTATTTGGGATTCTAGTGTCCTGGCCTTGTCTAAAGGCCTGTCTTGCTGACAGCTTCCTCTGCTTTTGCATCTGCTGTGATTCTGTTCTTAGCAGTGTAAAAATGACATTGGGCTCATTTTTCTGAAAACGGTTAAGCTGGCAAATCTGGACCTAGTTGAGCTCAGCCAGCTCTGCAAACAGGGCCAGTCTTTTGGAGGCCCCACCTACTGGCTGAGGGTTGGTGTGCCAGAGCTGCTTACACTGTTACCATGTTACACTAGAGGAGTGTAGGGTGCAAGTCCCCTTGGTGAGAGCTAGCATGATTTTTTTTTCTGAAAGGGCAGAGCCCAAAGGAAACTGAGCACATTAGGAACTGAGATGTCTCTTCTCTCTCCCCAGCTTTCCCACCATCTACTTTGCTCCAGCTGGCAACAAACAAAGTCCAAAGAAGTATGAGGTGAGTATCTGGCTGCTCTTGGAGCTTGGGGATTTCTGAAGAGATTAGTCAGAATCCAGGTGTCCAAACAATGCTGAGTCTCTCTGGAGCTGCTGATTGCACTCTAGCCCTGTTGCCCTGGGAACACACCTGGTGGTACCTGCTGGGAATGTTCTGCTGCATGCTGCAGACCCAAGGGGGAGAGCTCTGCTTCCAGTTGCTTTGGTCTTCTGCCTGGCACCTGAACTCCCCCTCTAGCAAAGGAGAACTCCACAAGGACTGCAAGCACCGCCTTATCTTTTTGTGCTTTCTGCAGGGTGGCAGGGAAGTGAGTGACTTTATTAGCTACTTGAAGCGGGAGGCAACCAATACCCCTGTGCTGCAGGAGGAAGATAAAACCAAGAAATCCAAGAAGAAGGCAAAAGAGGATTTGTAAAGTAGCCACTCACCATCTTGTCAGGATGAGCTCTGTGAATTGGGGGAGCACTGGGCAGCCTGGGGTCAAATCTGGGTTGTGGAGAGCCAGTGACCAATGCCATGTGGGCTGAAGGGAACCCAGCTGCTGTATCTAGTTCTGTTTAATTCCCTGCTGTCTCTTAGCTGCACTGTTGTGGGGCTCCCCAGACTGGTTTGTTTTGTGGTTTGGGAGGGGGTGGGGGGCAGGGTTATTTTCTAATTTTTTTTGTACATTTGGAGAAGTGAAACAATAAAATGACCCCCCCTTAAAACCAGTTTTCTCTGTTCTGTGGAGACCTCTCAAAGCCAGGATACTGCTGTGTGTAGGTCAAAAACTTCCTACTGTGAATCTAGTTTAATGAACCTTTAGAAGGCTTTGTTTTCTAGATCATAAGCTCAGCCTACAGTCTGTTCCCCTCTTTTGCTCAGTTAACAAGAGTCATTCCAGAGTGCAGTGGCAGCAAGTATCTCAGTGTGCTGTGCTTCAGGCTTGGGGCACAAGGAATCTGTTTGCAAATGCTTGTTGCCTGCACTCTGCCTGACAGGGTAGTAATGCTGCTTCAACAAGCTTGGAGGTATGTAGTACTAATGTAATCTAGACAAATGTGGGTAAACAGAGCAGTCTAGTAGTAGGGCTTGCTCAGCAGCATATAAACAGCAATAAATCAGCTTTTAAGCTGATATAAAAGTAGTCAATGTATGAGAGAAGCACTAGTAACTACATATTCTATCAAAAAACAAGTATGACCAGTGCTGAGTGAGTTTTTTGTAGCCAGCAGGCTTCTCTGGCAAAGATCCTTGTCTGTGACTCTTATGTGTGGTTAGGGGCAGTTAAAACCTGTTAATTATAAAGCCATTATTTCTCTTGAAGTAGTGGTGGTAGAAAACCACCCGGTAGTGGTGGCTTTCTTCTGGAGGG
The DNA here is from genome assembly GCF_036417845.1 of Apteryx mantelli. Lineage (NCBI taxonomy): Eukaryota > Metazoa > Chordata > Aves > Apterygiformes > Apterygidae > Apteryx > Apteryx mantelli. The sequence goes on from NC_089992.1 coordinate 364,181, forward strand.
AGAGGAATATGATCCTATGCTGCAGCTGGATTGTATAGGCTGTGACTGACCATCTCGGGCAGCCCTTCCTTGTTTTGGGACCAGAATGTGCTGGCAGGAAAGGTCAGGATTGATACTGTGGGTGAACAGAGATGAGCTGTTGCTCTGAATCTTTGTTTGTCAGGCTGCATGTGAGTTGAGTGAGGGGCTGGTAGACTCATAACACACTGCTGTGTGTTGCAGCAGTAACCATGGTAAGAAACCAGTGCTTGCTTTCTCTGTGGATTCCTCCCCCATACTTCCAAAGGGCTGTGTACCAATTATTTATTGCTGCTGGAATTCTCTGGGTACAGCAGATCACACAACACTCAAACATGGTCCTATGTCTACAGTAGCTATGCAGAATCAGTTCTGAAGTACAAGAATTTCTTCCCCAGCTACATCTTTCTGTACTCATGCTTCTGGTTGACAGCTGTTCTATGTCACAGAGCAAGTGTTAAGGTACTGGGTGGCAGGGAATGATGACATTCAGTGATCCTAGAGCAAAATGCGAGTTCCTTACATGTCAAACTGACAGCAGGCTGCTGACTTGATGCAAGGAACAGGGAAGCACAGCAGGCCCCTATTTTTGACTGCTGGTAACTAACTTGTATAAAACTGGAGTACTGTTTCCTTAATGGGGAAGCTACCAGCCTGGGCCATGTAAGGGAAAGCAAGGGGAAGCTTTTCTCTGATCCTTGTCTTGTTCCAAAGTCTGACTCTGCAGAACTGATGGTAGCTGGGCACTAAGCAAGGCTTAAGTTTTTCAAAGGGTATGACTGAGAGCTGCTCTTGATAAGCATCAGTGTCCATTCCTGGGCCAGCAGGGGTGAAGCAACCACAGGATTGGTGGGTGTTATGTTTCCTGGCAACAGGGATGAGGAGGATGTGAGAAAGGCATTGTGCTGTGGCCAGGAGAGCAAGAGTGATGGTGCCTGCCCAGATGCCCAATACTGTGTGCAGCAGCTAAACTGAAGCTAATGAGTTTTCATGTGAGGAGAAACAGAATTCTAAGGAAGACTTTATTCACCAATATCTCAGCAGGGCATGTCATCAAACCTACTTCATGTGATTGACAAGGTCCTTGCTTTGGCCTCCATGGTGCTAAGAGCAAAACTGCTTTGGAGGTCTGCAGTGAAAGCTACCTCTGCTTAATGCTGCTTCCTGGTTCAGCCCCACCAGAAGGCAGTCGCCACCCAAAGAGTTGTCTAAGTGACACAGACCTGCTTGGGTTGGCACAGACCTCAGCAAAAGAGTCTTTGAGCGCCTCACCCCGCCTTTCCTCTGTCTCAGGCGGAATGGCTGGGCAGCCAAGGCCACAGTCCAGAGCAGCAAACCAGTTTGCAATAGGTGACCCAGAGCAGCATGCAGTTGAAACAACTTGCTTCTAATAGCAACCAGGCAGCTGTCCTGTGCAGTAGCTGCATATGGGCTGCTGGGCACTAAGGGAAGCACTGATAGTATTGTGGTATTCCTTAATCTAACCCTTAACCTAATGCACTTTCTTTGATGTGTGCTTCTTCCACCTCTTCTGCACTTCAGCATGGGCACAGGTCCTAAGAAATTGGGGGGGGGGGGGGAGTGACTTCTGCAGCAGCTTGCCTAGGAGCTCCTGCTTTCTTCAAATTGTAGGATCAGGTTTTTGATGTGAGACAGCTTCTGGTGGAGGTATTCACAGCGATGTTTCTCCTGCTGGTAGCTGGGATAAGTCTGGGGGAGGGAGGGGGAAAGTACAGGTCAGCTCCTGGAGGGAATCAAGTCCCTACCCTGCATCCAGCCTTACCTTCTTGAAGTGGCTGTATTCATGCAAAATTGTAGTTTCAAGTGCCTGAAACCCAAGAGAAGCAGATGAGCAGAATTGGAGGAGAGCTGTACTGCTCATGCCCCAGGTCACCCACACTTGCCTTGCGTTCCTCTGTTCCTTGTTTCAGAGTCTTCATTTTAGCTCCCAGTTGAATGAATTTCCGACTCACGTTACCAATACGAGCGTGCAGGTAGCGGTACTCTGTGTAGTCTGCACTAAATGCTGCCTCATAGGCTCTGCACTGTTCCGCTGAGCAGATGGTGTGGTATTTTCTGCCGCAACCAGGAGAAAGGGCTTGTTCTTCCTGTGTCTATGAGCCCTCTGCAACAGGGAAGAGCCCTTGCTCTTGGCAGGGCAGGGGGCTGGCAGCGCTATGTAATGCATGGCAAAGAACAGGCAGTGCTGTGACCCTGCTACCTGCCCCACTGAGTCTGGGGTCTGACTTGCAGCCTTTCCTGCTGCTGACACTGCTGTTAGGCAGGCAACTTAGTCTCAATCTGGGAAATGCTGTGGGGCTGGTTCTAAATCACTCTAAGCAGGGTAGCCCTGGGGCAGTGAATGTCCAAGCTTCACTTACCGCAAGTAATCTGGGATCTCTGCTGAGGATGAGCTGCTAGCCTGTGACCTGGCATCTAACAAGGAGCAGAAGATCACAAGGATTAAAACTCCCCTAGACCATCTCTCCACCTCAGCCAGAACCTGCCCCGCTCCTGCACGTCCTGCAAGCCTGAGAAGACCTGTTCCCTGCAAGCCAAGCTTGCAGTCACGCAGCTCTCACAGATACAGAGCCCTGTGTCCCACAGGGGAGCTCTCAGAGGCCTTCTGAGGAGGCCTGGGGAATCCCACTGCAGGGCAGCCCTGAGCACTCTGCAGACAGGGTGCAAGGGCTGCACTGCAACCTCACCTGCTCAGACCCTTGAAGAGCTTTAGCAGTGCAGCTAAAGGAGAGGCAGCCCCAGGCCATAAGGCTGGGCAATTAACCCAGGGTTGCACCTTCCTGGTCCTTGCCTTGGCCTCCAGAACCAAAACCTCTCTGCTTGCCTGAAGTCCTGTTTTGGGCCACCCGCCTCCCTACTAAGACACCCTGGGATCTGGCTAGCTTCTGCTTTGTGAGCAGGCTGGGCCCACATGCCCTGGGGCTCTGTCCATGGCCATTCTGCCTAGACACCTGCTCACCTCTAGGTGCAGGGAGGTGCTGCTCCAGGTGCAGGTCTCCTTCCTCCCAGTCATCATCTGCCTCCTCTGTGCTCACCTCCCTCTCTGAGCTTTGCAGCTCACCAGCCTGGCTGCCCAGGGGCAGAGGCCCAGCTTGCTGCTGGCCCTGTGCTCCCAGCTGCTCCATGCTGGTTGCCTGCAGGCAGCTCCTGTGCCACTCTTGCAAGCCAGGGGCAGGCTCCAGGGCCCGGGACCTCTTGCTGCCTCTTGGATCTGAGAAATTCAGCAGTGCCAGGCGTTTCTGAAATACAAATCAGCTTTGCCTCAGGACCTGTCCTGGACCCCTGCCCCAAGCCTCACTGCTGGAGGGACCCCCAACAGCTTTGATCTGGGCCCAGGGCTGCTGCATTCCTTGCTCCATGTCAAAGTCACCAGACATGCCCTGTCGTTTGGGTTGTGTTGGTAGATGAGGGAACCAACAGCAAGGCCAACCCCACACACACTTCTCGTGGCTCTTCCATGTTCCCCAAACAGGGACTGCAGCTGGGAACTGGAGCAGCTCCACACCCAGCTGTGATTCCCTGCTGCACACTGCACAGGGTGGCCTGGACACCAGGCAGGAGCAGAGTCCAGAGCCCTAAAGCTACTGAGCTTCAGTGGGAGGCACTGGGCTTCACCATGGAGGAAGTAGCCCTGCTGAACCAGGCACGTTCTCCCTGTGCACACACCTGGGGGCTTTCTGCTGTCTGCACCTACAAGGACTTACCACCCCCAGATGGTTTCTCCTGGCACCCTGAGGGGAGCAGCCATCTGGAGACTGCTGCAGAGGCACCAAGAAGGACCGGGCCGAGGGTTCATCGGGCTGGTTCCTGGAGCATGAGAGAGAGACGTGACCAGAGACCAAGACTAGGGAAAGCATCTTTGAACACTCAGTGCCAGGGCAGTGGCGAGATTGTTCTGATCCTGCCCAAAGGGTGCTCAGCAGCTGGGAGTAAATGCAACCTGCATTGGCTGGACCCCAGTGCTGAGCATGCACATCCAGCCCCCCACTCCCCTCACTGCTGCGTGCCCCAGATGCCCCAACCCCACCTGCGCTGCAGCAGGGCAACCTGCTTCCGCTCCTGGGCCGTGTACCCGGGCCAGTCCTCCCGCACCCAGCTTGTCAGTCCCTCCTTTAGGCGGTAGCAGCACTCGGTGGGATCCAGCTCCGCGACCTGCATGGGGAGAGCAGCAGGGTCAGAGCAAGTGCTGTGGTACCTGGGCATAGGAGAGCGCTCTGCACCAGTACCCGCTCACCTCCTCCAGGGCAGCCAGCAGCCATCCCCAGTCCAGCCTGCCCACCTGCATCCCCTGCAGCCGCTGCACGAGCTCGTGCTTGCGATGGGGCCGCAGGGCCAGGAGCTGAACCAAGCTTTGAACAGAAGCCCTAGGGCTGGTTGTTGTGGGCCTGTGCTTCTTGCTCTCTGGGACATGGCAAACAGAGCCCTTTCCCAGCAGGCAGTTCTCACCTGCCTTCTTCAGACCTGCGATGCCTTTGCCTGCACATACATTGAGACAGAAGTGTTGATATCCGAGGAGAACCACAGCAGGACTTTACTTTCCTCCACCACAGCCCATCCCTCCCGGCATGCAGCCCCCTACCCCTGCGCTCCCAGTCTCCTGCAGCCGCCCCTCCATGGCTGGCAGGACAACGCTTTGCCAGCTCTCCCAGTGCCGCAGGTGTCTTCTGCTAACCAGCATGGTCTGCTCCCCCCACATGTGCAGAGCTGCCACCCTGGCCACAGCAAGCAGTTGTGCCCATATCCCAGGGCTGGCAGCACTGCTGTCCCAGAGGAGCTGCTGACATCAGGGGCCCTGCAGCCATCAAACACCAGTGATCTCTGCCAGCATGCTGGCATTGGTCCTTGGTGTGACACAACCCAGCACTGCCCCAGCCTGGGAGGGAGCAGGTGGCTCAGCACCCAGTGTCACTCAGGCCAGTGCCACCCGCAGCACCCCACTAACCCAAGTTGAGCTCAACAGCTGCTCGGCTCCAGGGCTCCTCAGGCTGGGACACATGCTCCTGCAGCACTGGGTAGGTGCTCTCAAAGGCACAGACTGTGATTTTCTCCTGGATGCTGCCCACGCTGTCCAGCCGGCTCTGACCTAGCCTGGGAGCAGACAACATCTCCCGCCAGCCGAGCCCAGCCCTGCTCCCCTTGGCCCCAGTGGTGCCTAGAGGGGGCCCGTGCAAGGTGGACATCCCAAGCTAGCGAGAGAGGAGGGAGTTTGTCCCCAAAGGCTCTATCTCCAGGGATGCCACTGCCTTCAAACATGCTCCAGCATATTGCGTGCCCCTATGGCAGCTGTGGGCTGAGAACGCAGTGAGCTGCTTGCACTGCTCTGAGCTTGCTGGGCTGCCTGGCCTGGTCCACTGGGGACAGTGAGCAGAGCAGGAGGGGACCCCACTGGGACCTGAGCGGAGATTGGACCAGGCAACCCAGGCCAGCACCCAGCAGCCATTCATGCCTGCAGCACCGTCGGCGTGAGCAGGGCTGGGGCTGATGCGGTGCCGTTGGCTTGGCAGCACCGAGCCTGGTGGCAACCAGGGAGAGCAGGAAAGGGGCTGCTCCCGGTGGGGCATGGACAGAGCAGGCTTGCAGCTCCTTTGCAGCCCTTGATGCTGCAACATGTCCGCGGCGGTAGGCTCACCTGGGCACAGCCAGCCGTGCACACTCGAAGCTGGCCTGTGGCTCGTCCCTGCTGTAGCGCGAGAGGAAGAAGGCAAAGAGCCGCGGGGGCTCCCCGGGGCCGCCCGGCACCGTCAGGCACTGCCGGCGGGGGACGGGCCGTCAGGGCGCCCGCCCCGTCGTGCCGGCAGGGACCCTGCCGGGAATTGCACCCGGCGCCTCCCCTTTCCCCGGGGATCGGCGGCTCCCGGCGCCGGGGGAGCGTCCGGGGTGCGGGGCTTCGCTCACACCCGGGTGCCCGGTCCCCCCGCGGCAGCCCCGGTCCCTGCCCCACTCGCCCCACGGCTGCCTTGGTCCCCTCCGGCACCTCCCGCTGCCCCGGTCCCCGTGGCTGCCTCTGGGTCCGCGATCGCCCCGGCCCCGCCGCTGCCCGGCCCCACTCACCCCCTGGCTGCCCTGGAAGGAGATCGCGGGCCCCGGCGCCCCCTGCAACAACAGACCCGGGTGAGTCCCGCCGGCGCCCGGCTCCCCGCCGCCCCGACCGACCCGGTCCCACCTGCCGCCGCTCGCAGCCCCGCAGCGCCCGCGCCGCCGCCTCCGAGAGCCTCACGTGCAGGAGGCTGAGCCGCGGGCCCCGCGCGCAGCCCCGGTACCGGAGCCGCCCGCGCAGCTCCGTCCGCGCCCGCCGCATGGCTCCGAGTGCGCGGCGCCGGGGCGGCACCGGGGCGGTGCCAGGGCGGTGCCGGGGCGGTGCCGGGGCGGTGCCGGGGCGGGGTGACACCGGGGTGACACCGCGGCGGCACCGGGGTGACACCGGGGCGGGGTGACACCGGGGTGGTACCGGGGTGACACCGTGGCGACACCGGGGCCGGGTGACACCGGGGCGGCACCGGGGCGGGGGGTGGGGGCCCGGTGCCTCGTGCGGGGCGCTGGAGCGCGCCGGTGCCGCGCGGCGGCGGCCGGGACGGCGCGGGGCGGCGGGGCCCGGGGGACCCCCCGCGGCAGCCCTCGGGCTGAGCCGGCTATTTTTGCCACAGGCCCGCAAAGCCCCTGCCGTCACCGCTAATCCCCTTAGCGGCTTCCCGGCGTTAGGTAACGGGCGCGCGGGATGCGCGCGGCGGCGCCCCCGGCCCGGGGCGGTCCCGGGTGGGCGCGGGGCGGCGGGGCCGGGGCGGGCTGCGGGCGCGGCGGCTCGGGGCCTGCCTGGGCCGGGGTCCGCTCGTAGCGCCGGGCCGGTGGCGGGCATGGAGGCAGCGGCGCCCGGCGCGCAGCCCGGCGGCTCCCCGGAGGGGGAGGCGGGGGCCGGGGGGCGGCCGCGGGGGCCCGGCCGGTGCAGGGCGGTCCGGTTCCGCATGCCCCCCACCGCCATCTCGGTGCCGTCGGTCCGCGAGGAGGAGCCGCTTTTCTACCGGCGGCTGGAAGAGCTCGTGGCGCCGGGCCCCGGCGGCTTCGGGCCGCTCTTCGCGGCCGACGGCTGGAGCGACCTGACCGGTGAGTGCCCTCGCCGGGCCCCGGCGGCGGCGGCTCTCACGGCCCGCGTCTCGCCCGCAGGGGACCGGCTGCTGCGGAAGCGCGTGGTGTGGGACGGCCGGGGCGGGCCGCGGCCGCGGCCGGGCCAGGAGGTGTCCGTGAAGGCGCTGGGCGCGCTGGAGGACGGCGGCCTGGTGGAGCGGGATCCGCGGCTCACCTTCGTGCCGGGCCACGGCGACGTGGTGCAGGTCTGCTCGCGGCGGGGCCGGGGCGGCCCGCGGGGCCCGCGGAGCCCGCGAGCCGTGGCGCCGGGCCGCGCCCCGACCGTGCCCCGCCGCCCGCAGGCTCTGGAGCTGGGCGTCCCCACCATGGAGCCGGGAGAGGTCTGCTTCCTCCTCGCCGCCTCCCCCTACGGCTACGGCCGCCCGGGCAGGTAGGGCGCGGCCCGGAGGGGCGGCCCGGGGGCGGCCGGCGCGGCGCGGCGCGGCGCGGCGGGGCGGCAGCGGCGCTGTGCCCGCAGGGAGCCCGACGTCCCGCCCGAGGCGCCGCTGCTCTTCGAGGTGACGCTGATGGAGGTGCGCGACGGCCCCGACCCGCGGCGCCCGCCGCCCGCCGCCCGCCTCCGCCTGGGCGCGCAGAAGCGGGAGCGGGGCAACTTCCACTTCGCGCGGGGCGACTTCGCGGCGGCGCTGCGCTCCTACCGCCTGGCCCTGCGCGCCCTCGACGGCTCCGGCGCGGGTGAGGCGCGGGCGGCGCGGCGGGGAGCGGGGCGGCGGGGCCGGGGCCGGGGTGGCGGGGGGACCAGGGGCGGCAGGGACGGGGTCCGGGGTGGTGGGTTCGGGGACTGCGGGGCCGGGAGGGTCCGGGGGCCCCGGGCGGCGGGGCCGGTGCCGCTGATCCCGGCTCTGCCCCGCAGCGCCGCCCGGGCCGCAGGAGGAAGAGGAGCTGCGGGAGCAGCGCGTCAAGTGTCTGAACAACTGCGCGGCCGCCGAGCTGAAGCTGCGGCGGCCCGGGGAGGCGCTGGCCTGCTGTGAGGCGGCGCTTTGCATCAGCCCGGACAACGGCAAGGCGCTGTTCAGGCAGGGCAAGGTGGGCCCCGGGCCGGGGGCGGGGGTCCCGCCGTGCCGCCCCGCTACCGCCCGCTCCTCTCCCCGCAGCTGCTGGCGGAGCAGGGCCGGGACGAGGAGGCTGCGCTCGTCCTGAAGAGAGCCCTGCGGCTGGAGCCGGCCAGCAAGGTCGGTGCGGGCAGGCGGGCGGGCCGGGGCCGGGGTGGGGGGGGGGGCGGGGGGACCTGCGGGAGCGCCCGCTGGGAGCCGGCCCGGGGCGCCCGGCCTCGCCGCAGCGGCTCTCCCGTCCCGCAGGCGGTGCACGCTGAGCTCTCCCGGCTGGTGAAGCGCCGGGCCGGGCGGCAGCCACCCCCAGCCCCCGAGGAGCCCCGCGACGACCCGCCGCGGCCGCGGAGCCCCGGGTGCGTAGGGGCGGCGGGGAGGCGCCGTCGGGGCGGGGCCTCCGGGGCGGGGCCGGGGGTCCCGCGGGCCGGGCTGGCTCTCTCTAGCGCCGGTCTCTCTCCGCAGACCCTCGGCGGTGCCGGCGGCGGGAGGACTGGCCTGAGCGGCCCCGAGCCCCTGGGGGACGCCGCGCCACGGGTGCACAGAGGCTGCGGGGCCGTCGGTGCCCCAGGCTGCAGCAGGCACCGGGCATCGAGCCGACGAGAGGGGAACATGCCCCATCGCCCGCACTGCACCCTGCACTGCACCACCCTGCACCACCCCGCACTGCTGCCCTGAACCACACTGTGCCCCGCACTGTTCCTCCCCCCAGTGTGCCCCACACTGCCCTGCACTGCACCGTGCACTGCACCCCCACACCACCCTGCACTGCCCCACACTGTGCCCTGCACTACCCCACCACCCTGCACCACCCCGCACTGCTGCCCTGAGCCACACTGTGACCTGCACTGCTCCTCCCCCCAATGTGCCCCACACTGCCCTGCACTGCACCGTGCACTGCACCCCCACACCACCCTGCACTGCCCCACACTGCGCCCTGCACTGCACCACCCCACCACCCTCCACTGCACCCCCGCACTGCTGCCCTGCACCACACTGTGCACCTCACTGCCCTGCACTGTACCGCGCACTGCATCCCTGCGCCACCCTACACTGCACCCCCACACTGGTGCCCTACACTACCCCACACTGCATGCTTACACTGCGCTCCTGCACTGCTGCTGTGCATCGCACTGTTCTCCCGCACTGCTCTCCTGCACCACTCCACACTGCCCTGCACTATCCTCCCACACCACTCTACACTACACTGTACCCTGCGCTGCTCCCTCCCACTCCATCCCATAGTGCACTCCACACTCTCCACCACACCACTCCACACTGCACTCTGCCCCGCCCCCACCCTGAGCCACACACTACACTGCACCCCTCACTGCACCACAGCCCTGCACCCTGGCCCACCCCCGCACTGCACCCTGGCACTGCACCCTGCCTTGCCACCACCCTGCACCCCCCACTGCGCCCCGCCCCGACACTGCAATTCACACTGCATCTTGCCCCTGCACTGCGCCCCGCCCCCACACTGCACACCTCCCCTGCACTGCACGCCCCGCCCCCGCGCCAGGGCCGGAGGGGCGGGGTCTGAGAGGCCCCGCCCCCGGGGTCCGGGGCGCTGTTCCGCGGCTCTTACGCCTGCGCGGCAGCTTCCGGCACTTTCGTCCCCGTCGGCAGGATGGCGGCCGTAGCCTGCGGCCAATCAGGCGGGGCCCAGAGGCGCGGCGGGCCAATGGGAGGGCGGCCGGGGGCGGGGGCGGCGCGGCGATTGGCTGCTGCGCGTTTATAGGACGAGGCGGGGCGCCCGGCGGGGGCAGTGCGGGACGTGGCGGCGGAGCGGCGGGAGGCAGCGCCATGACCCGTGAGTGCGGGCCGGGCCCGGCCGGGGCGGGAGGCGGGCGGGCGCGGGGCCGGGCGAGCTGAGGCGGCCGTGCCGTTGCAGGCGGGAACCAGCGCGAACTGGCCCGGCAGAAGAACCTGAAGAAGCAGAGCGACTCGGGCAAGGGCAAGCGGCGGGACGACGGGCTCTCGGCCGCCGCGCGCAAGCAGAGGTGAGCGCCCGCCCTCCCCCGGCGCGACCCGGCCTGGCTCGGCGCGGCCCGGCCTCCCTGACGCGCTCTCCCGCCCGCAGGGACTCGGAGATCATGCAGCAGAAGCAGAAGAAGGCCGACGAGAAGAAGGAGGGCACCAAGTAGCCCGGGGCTGGGACCGGGACCGGGGCCGGGCCGCCCGCCGGCAGGATGCCCCGCGCCGCCCCGTGGCCGGCCCGGCCCGCCGGGGCCCGCGGCAGCGCTCCGCGGCGCCGCCCCCTATTAAAGTAGCTTGTGGAGCCCTGCAGGCCCTGCCTGATGCTGTGCGTCGGGGGCTCCGCACCCCACGGGAGCGCCGCACCGGCGACCCTCATGTCGTATCCCCGCGGCCGTCGTGGGGCAGTGGTGGTCGCACCCCTATGGGCATCGCGTCCCAACAGGTGTCACGGGGCGACAAGGCCTCGAGGAGAGGTGCTGAGGCGGGGTGCAGCCTGCGAGGCCTCCACAGGCCTCACCCCAGCGCTAGGTGGCCTCCCCCTGGGCAGTGAGCCCTGATCACTGCTGTAGCTGTGCTGTGGGGCGTCACAGGCAGGAGATGGCTGGGGGAAGTAAGGGGTGAATGTCCTGGAAAGTGGGGAGCTGGAGAAGGATGGGCGCATGCTGGAAATGCAAGAAAACAAAACCAGGAGAGGGCTCTTTGGGATGGAAAGAGAGGTAGTGAGGACCAGGAGGGAAAATTCTGGGGCTGGCCAGACTAAGGCAATGTGGGCTCTGAGAGCGGGAGCAATGGTGGCTGGGCTTGCACATGGATGCTGGCCCACTTTTGCAGCAGATGGGGATGGACAGGGCTCAGGATAAGGCTGTGCTGATAGGGAGCAGGCAGGGGAGCAAATGCTGGAGGCAGGAGGCTCTTGGGCTACTGAGGACTGCAGACAGCTGTGTTGGACTTGATGCTGTGCAGAGGTGTCAACCTGTGTTTTCAAAGGGAAGACTTTGGTTGGGGCATTGGGGGATATGGGGCAAAAGATAGGTGGGGATGGCGATGGGCCATGCTGCCAAGTAGATGCTAGGAGCAGCAGGGGACAGGTACTGTTTCCTCACATCTTGCTTGTTTCCTGGCCTGGAGACATTAGGGAGGGTGAGACAGGGCAGTAGAGCACTGGGCAGGGGTTGGGGCCCAGCCTAGAGAGAAGGAACCCATTTGGGTAAAGCTAGGGTACCACTTCCCTGGCTGCTTCTCTGCCTAGACAGCAACTTCAGCCAGCAAGCTGTGAAAGTTTACTTACAAAAGAGAAAACATCTCTAGTCCGGAAGCTGGAGCAGGGTGAGCTGCCTGTTCCACAGCAACTGTGTGGACAGTGCTGTAGAGTAAGAGCAGATGGAGTTGGCAGTTGTCTGTGGTGAGGCCGTGAAGCCCAGCAGCCTGCTTGTCTCCTGCACTAGGTCCTGCAGCAGCTCAAAGCTGCCCTTGGAGGAATGCTCAGGTCCGGTCCAGTGCTGTCACCTCTGCTGAGGTCCGCTGTCCTCTTCACTTCCCTGCAGGGTCGAGAGCAGCAGTGTTAGCAGGTCCTGCCTGCCCTCCAGCAGGATGGGAGCCAGGTGACCACTGCAAGCCCTCCTGCAGCTGGGGGAGCTGCATCGCCACTGGGCAGGGGGCTCCTCACCGGGCTAGGTGCAGCACAGCCTCCACCACGTTAGTACCATCCTTAGCACTGGTCTCGCAGAACAGGGCTGAATAGGCCTGAGGAGGAGAACAGCCTGTGTTAGTGGTGTCCCTGCCTGCCCTGTGGGCACAGAGCGGTGTGTGTACTCACCATGGCCAGCTTCTCTCCGTGGGTCGTGTGGACCCCTGCTGCCTCTGGCAGTCCAGGGCGCAGGTCAATCTTGTTCCCGACCAGCATGAGTGGAAGTGGTCTCTCGGAGGCCTATGGGGAGGGAAGGGCAGCTCAGGCCACCATGGGGCACAGCGGTCTCCAGCCCCAGTGCTGGCTAGTGCAGCCCTTGCCTGGGGTGTGCTCTCCTTCAGGAGCTGCAGAGCTCTGCTGCCTCAGAGCTCTGGCTGCCTCCTGTTGCACTTGTGCGGCACCAAGCCTTCCCCAGCACCCAGGTGGAAGGGTGCAGTTTTAAACCATAGAGCAACCAGACCCTCCCCCCCCCAAAAGAAAAAAGGCTCCTCCCAAAGGCTGCCCTTGGACCTTCCTTAAGAAATGGTCCAACTTGCTATTACTTGGGTTCTGCTTCCCTAAGACAGTCTGGGGCACAGTCTAGGTCTCTCTAGGGAAGCCTCAAGGCTCCTGCCCCCCTCCAGGAGGGTACAGTGCTTGTCAGACCCTTCCCACTACCTTGATGTCCTCAAGCCACTGGCGGACCCTGAGGAAGCTGCTCTCGGAGCTGATGTCATACAGGAGCAGCACGCCGTGGGCTTTGCGGAAGTAGGACTTGGCAATGCTCTGGAATCTGGTGCCGGGAAGGGTGTTAGTGCTGTGGGGGCTGCGCCTGGCTCTGCATTCCCAGGCTTGCACCAAGGGCTCCTCTGCAGCGGAGGACAGCCGCTGTGCCTGTGCAGTGACCTTGGCAGCCCTGCTGGCCTGCCTGAAGCTGCAGAAGTGGCCCTTGCTGGCTCAGGTCAGCAGCAGGAGCCTTGGCCCCTCTCACCTCTCCTGCCCAGCTGTGTCCCAGATCTGTAATGTGGTTTGCTCCCCATCCACCAGCAGCTGCTTCACTTGGAAGTCCACCCCTGAGAGAAGAGAGTCATGTGCTGTTCTCCCACTCCCCCCCTCCCCCTTCACCTTGGTCCTCAGTACCTAGCGTGGTGGGGATGTCACCTCTGAATTCATTTGTGCAGAGGCGTAGCAGGAAGCTGGACTTCCCAGCACCAACATCTCCAGCCAGCACCAGCCGGTAAATGGGACAAGGAGCTGCAGGTTCCTCTGTAGTTTCTGGTGCCTGATGGGAATAAACAGGAGGAGGGCTTGGTGGGATGTGGTGCTGTGCCTGGGTGGCACGTGCTCTGCCCACCCTGTGCTTTTCTCCTCACCCCAGTTATGTGCGCCTGGCCAGGGCATTGCTGGTTACCTTTGGTGTGAAGGCAGGAAGCTTTCTCTTGGTGAAGTGCCTTGCAGGGTGGCAGGATCCCTCTGCTGCACCTGGCTGGCGGGTGGGTGCCTGCTGGGTGACAGACATCACGTTGCAGGGCCTGAGCCCATGGGCAGAGTGTGGGGCACCTGGGCAGCCCTGGCCCCACTGCAGGTCTCCACGGGCTGCAGAAGCTGCAGGTAAGCAGACTCGCATCCCTTCCTAGTACGGGTGCCAGGCCCTGGGCAAATTTGTCACCTCCATGTCTGAGCATGGGCTGGCAGGAGGCGCATCCTCTGAGCTCTTGCTCCCGGCATTGCTGAGTGACAAGGCCGTGTCTGTGCTGGAGGCCGAGCTCTGCCGCTGCCCGAGGCCAGGGCTGCTGCAACCTGGGTCTCTGCCTGCCCAGGAGGCCGCAGCAGAGAGCAGGCTGCATGAGGAGTCCCCTGGGTACCTGTGCCAGAGGCAGCGGTCAGGGAGGGGGTGGCAGCGGCCAGTCCAGCCCTGTCCTGGCCATGCTCACTCACCTGCTGTTGGTGACCTCCAGCAGGCTACATGAGGGGGCAGCGAGGGGACTGCCCTGTCGAGCAGGGGGTGGTGACTGCAAGGGGACAAGATGTTCAGCACCGAGGTGCCCTGCAGCTCTCCTGCTCCTGGCGTGGGCTGGGGAGCAGCGGGAACCCAGCAGGCCTGGGACACCCCCAGCTCCCAGGGCTCACACGGGTCCCATGTGCAGCCCCCGCTGTGCTGGGGGTGCAGGCAGAGCAAGCAAGGGTAGCCCCATGGCTGGCACCCAGCATCCCTGCCCGCCCAGCACTGGCACTCTCCCTCCCCTCCCGTGGCGGTTGCAGGCCCTGGCTCTGCAGAAGTTGGAGGCTCACCTCTCTTGGGCTGCCATCCGCGTCAAGCAGCAGCGCTGAGCGCAGGCAGCTGTTGCTCTTGTACAGGCTCCTGTTAGTTGCCCTGTCAAGTGAGAGCAATGTCAGACCCAGCAGTCACAGGGACCAAACTGGAGAAGGGCTGGACCCAGGGCAGTGGCCCCCAGGCAGGCACATTGCAGCCTGTCACCTGCAGCTGTCCCATGCCAGCACTGCCCTGCCAGGCCTGTACATACTGCAGTGTCCTGATGTAGCTCGTGAAGGCCAGGTTCTCCTCTGCCACCTCCCTCAGTGCCAGCTGCTCTCTGCAGAGAGACGCATCATTGCTGCAGGGCTGGACCTGCCCTGTTAGCTGGCAGGGGACTGAGCAGGACCTGCCAGCCCCAGCCCAGCAGGCAGTTCTGGGGGTGGGGGAGGTGCTGGCACAGCCAAAGGCCCCAAGGACACCCAGGGTCGCAGGGGATGCCAACAAGAGGCCTGGAGGGACATGGCAGCAGCTGCAGACAGGCTTCCCTGGCTGCCGGTGCTCAAGACTTGACTGAGCAGGGCAGCGTTTCCTGGGCTGGGCCTGGCCCTGCCCCAGGGCGGCAGGGAAGAGGCTGCCAAGCCCAAGCCTGAGGTCTGGCACAGCCCTGCCTGCGGCGCTGGGGCCCTCCCTCCGCACGGCTGGGGCTCTCATGTGGCACCCGCGTCTCACCGCTGAAACAGCCTCTGGCGCTGAGTGCTGGAGCTGGGGCACATGTGGGGATGTGCAGGCAGAGCCACTCGGGGCTGGGAACAGCCTCGCCACCCCCTTCCCCTCTCCCCCAAAGGTCACCTCTTCTGCTGCTTGGCCTGGTCGGAGAGGTCCCTTTGCAGCTGCTCCAGTTCTGCCTGCAGCTGGGAGATGCTGGCCTTGGCCTTGAGCAGGGTGAAATGCAGCTGCTCATTCTCCTGGACAGGGTGACATGGGTGCCTGTTGCAGGGTCTTGCCTGCACAGCCTGGTGCTTGAGGGTGCTGGCTGCACCCACTGCGCGCACCGGGGAAACGCAGGTCCTGGGGGCTCCAGGACCCCAGCACAGATTCGTCCCCAGACTCCACCTGGGTGAGATCCCCGAGCTGATGCCGCAGCCGCATGATGCCATCGTCGGAGCCCTGCATGTGTCCCTGCATGTCCTGTGGGGAGAGGGTCAGAGCCGCAGCCCTCACGGCAGCCCTGCACCCAGCACTGGCAGGAGCCACTCTGCCAGCACCTGCCGCTCCCAGCCAACCTCCACTGCTCCCGACAGGCCGGGGCCGCAGGAGACCCCCAGGGCAGCCCCACTGCTGCAGCCAACCCGACGGGGACGGAGCTGCGGGAGACCCCCAGAGCGGCCCCGCTGCTGCAGCCGCCCCGACGGGGCCGTGCCGGCCCCCAGCTCCGCCGGGAGCCCCGCGCTGGGGCAGCCCCACGTCCCCCGGGGACGCCCCGTCTGGCCCGGGGTCCTGCACTCACCTCCTCCGGGGCCGCGTGCTGCGGGCGGGCCGGGCCGGTGAGCGCGGGCCGGCAGGACCCTGCCCCGGGCAGCACCCCCGGCCTTGCAGCCGCCCCGTGGGCTCTCGGCGCAGAGCCGCCGGCCCGTCCAGCAGGAGCCGCCGCCGCCGCGTGGGCCCCGTGGGGCGCGGGGCCGGGTCGGAGCCGCCCCGGCCGTGTTTGCTCTGCGGGCGGGGCGGGGCGGGCGGCCGCATTCCTGCGGCGGGGCCGGTACCGCGCCCGCCGCCTGGCCCGGTCCGGTTCGGCTCGGTCCGGGGCCGGGGCCTGGACTCGCATCCCCCCCACGCCTCCGGCAGCCGCCCACCCCGGACCCCCGGGCGGCCCCTCCGCCACGCTCAGCCCTCGCCCCGCACCCTGCCCCTGCCCCAGCTCCCCCCGGGACCGAGCCGCTCTTCTGAGCCGGATCCACCCCGGGCAGCTCCGGGCACCGGGTGAGGGGGCGCCACCGCTGTGCTGCTCGTCACGGTCCCACGGAGGGTTTTGCAGGTGCGACTGCTCTGCCAGTCCTAAGCCCCCCTGGGCGGAAGGGTGCGGGGCGGGATGTGTCTGGCAGGGCATGGCTGTGGTCCCTGGGGAGGGGGCAGCGTTGCTGAGGGATGGGATGGAACCAGCCATGGTGCTGGTGCAGGGCACAGACCTTGGATGCTGGTGCTGGCCATGGGCTGGGACAGGATGATGGGGGCCAGTTGCCTGGGTGCTCGCATTCAGGCATCACTTCTCCATCTTCCTGCAGTGCCCAGGACTGCCAGGCACAGGAACACCCTTCCCACGAGTGCTGCAGCTGGGAGCTGGGTGGGATGCGGTGCAGCCGCGAGCCCCTGGGATACTGCACCACCTCCCAGTGCCTGGCGAGAGCTGTGCCTGGGCCGTGCCCCATGGCCAGCATCCCCTGCAGCGGGGCTCTGTGGAGACAGGCGTGGGGGGTGGGCACCCTCCAGGGCAGCACGCAGTGCCCCCCACCCTGTCCCAGGTGCTGCCTGCTGCAGGAAGGTGCTGGCTGGGTGTCAGGCTTTGGGCAGAGCCAGGCTGCACACGGAGTGCGAGCTGCTGGCGCAGGAGCCTGGTGCGCTGCTGTGGCCCTGCCTGCAGCAGCGGGTGCAGGACGTGCCCGAGGGCGTGCCCGGTGGGGGGGGGTGTTGGAGCCAGGTGGCGCTGCTCAAGGACCTGGCAAGGGCTCAGGGTGCAGCGGGGACCTGGCCATGGGGAGCCTGGGGGAGTCGGGGCTGGGCCAAGGGGCAGCGGGGCTCTGTGAGGTCTCTGCCTGTGTCCTCCCTGGGGCAGGCGACCCGCTGTGATGTGCAGGCGCCAGTGACCTGCAAGAGCCAGTCCCTGCAGGGGACAGGCAGGGACAGCCCGTGGGCTGGGGCAGGCGGCCACATGGGGCCCGGCTCGCTGCAGCCACTGGACCGATGCCCTGACCGCTCATGGGCCTGTTTGGACCAGTGCACCCAGGATTGCATCGTGCTGGAGCCCAGCAGCCTCATGCATCCCTGTGTCTGGGCAAGGACTGGCTCCTCTGGGGCTGGACCAGGAGCACGCTATGGGCACCAGCCACAGGCTGAACACCTCCTAGCCCCCGCCAGGACAGCCCTCCCGGCTGCACCAGCCCTCCTGGCTGCTGTCCCCGTCTCCCCGAAGTGACCTCAAGCCACGGCGGCTGCACTGGCTGGGGCTGGGACTGGGGCACTGCTGGCACCCTCTGCACCCAGCCCTACAGCTGCTGCACGCTCGGGAGGGCAAATGGTGCAGGTCAGCTTGGAGCTTTACATAAAAAATGTATTTGAGGAGCTATTTACAGTGAATGCAGTGCCAGGCGGGTGCGCAGACACGGCGCTGCAGCAGGGCAGAGCCTGCTCCCCGAGCAGCAGGGATGTAGCCCAGCACCAGCAGGACCTGCCTCCTGGAGGGGACGGGAGCACAGTGGCTGCGGCCGAGCACCATCACACAGGCTGGGCTCAGGCCACTGCCCTGGGGGGCTCTGGCTCCGTGCCAGAGCCACGTCCCTGGCAGCGATGCAGCAGGGCGCCCAGCTCATGGCTCTGGTGCAGCAGCTCCTGGACACTCTTTTCCAAGGATGGTCCGTCAGGAGGGGCCAGCAGGGCTGGGGCACTGCCCCAGGTGTGGCAGGGGCCAGCCCTGGCTGTCTCCGCAGGGGCTACGTGGAGATGCTGATGCGCTGCGGGGCACGTCGTCGCCGCAGCACGCGCGGGGGAGGGCTGCTGCGCCGGCCTGGGGGTGAGCCTGGGAGGCACAGGGGGCTCAGCAGCAGCCACAGGTAGAGCAGGACGCAGGCCCAGCACGAGGCCACCTTCACCCAGAAGGCTGACCAGCTGCCGTGCGTGAAGGTGGTCTCCAGCACCGCGTCCTCATAGCTGGTGGGGAGAGGGCAGGCGTCGGGGCGCCTGAGGGAGGTGGGAACGGGGGCTCCTGGGGGTGGCTGCAGCCACTGGGTCACCAAGTGGCTCTGGGCACATCCACCCGCTGTGGACACAGAGCCCCTGGCGCAGCATGGAGCCCCCGGCTGCAGCACCCACCTGGCTGCAGCACCTGCCCCGCTGCAGCGCCTGCCCCATTGCAGCACCTGCCCTGCTGCAGCACCTGCCCCACGCCAGCCCAGGGTAGCTGTGTTCACACCAGCAAAGGGGCGGGAGCGCAACGAGGGCTGGCTGGCAGAGCAGGGCCCTACCTGAACCAGTTGGTGAGGGTCATCATGACATAGAGCGAGGCGAGGAAGAAGACAAAGTGGAAGGCTGAGTAGCTGTACACCACCCGGTCCCGCTCGTCCTGGATGACGCACAGTGTCCCGACAGGCTCCTCCACGTGCTCACACATCTGCTCGGTCCCTGGAGAGCAGGGTTAGGGCAGCCCCCGTGCTGTGGGGCACGCGCCGAGGGCACTGTGCCACCCGTGCCACGAGCGCCTGCTGCCTCTGCACCCACCTCGCAGCTCCTCCTCCATCTTCTCTGGGCAGCAGAAGCAGCAGGAGGGTTTCTGCAAAGTGATTCGGAGCTGTGAGTCTGCGATGGGGTGGGGGGGACACAGGCAGAGCCACCCACAGCCCTGTCCGGGGCTGGGGCTGGGGCCGGTGGGGATGCACCATGGAAAAGCCCCGGCGCTTTGCAGAGGAGCCTGCCACTGCCCTGGCTCCCAGGGCTGGCCGAGGGGCGAACGAGGGCTGGGAGCTCAGGGCCGGGGGTGTCCACAGCGGGGAGCTCTGTGGGGCAGTGTCACACTCACTTTGGACTCAAAGCTGTAGACTTTGACCATCCATAGGGGCCCAAACACCTCAGCGAGGTAGGAGGCTTCATTGCTGCACCCGGGACAGAGGAGGAACCGGTGACACAAGGCACTCAACAGCCCGTGCCCGGCCCCCGTCGCCCCACAGCCCCTCTCTGGGATCGGCACAGCAGGAGCCTCGCCGTGCCTGGCCTGGGGATGCCGCGCGGCCCTCTGCCCCCTGCAGCCCCCAGCTCTGCCGGCTCTGCCACAGCCACAACGAGTCCCCACACGGTGCCGCTCGTGCTGGCCATGCCAGGATGGGACGGTGCCTGGGGGCAGGCTGTGCATGGGAGGGGAGTGTGCTGGGGGCCGAGCTGTGTCAGGGCCAGTGCCACACTGTGCCATGGCCCCGTGCCGCAAGGCTCACGCACCATGCAAAGAGCACGCAGGCGTACATGATGCCAGCCCCCAGGATGGTGACGGTGGTGTCCTCTGCCTGCAGCTCGTCCTGCCGGACACCAGGGAAGCAGACGGTGAGGTTCTGGCCCTGGTAGAGCACTGTGGGACGCAGGGGTGAGACGGGGCCGGCCCCGGTGGATGTGGGTCCCCACAGCAGGCCCCAGCGCTCACCTCTCTCCGGGGGGCGGCTGGACAGTGCGGAGAAGGTGAGGTACATCACGTAGCAGCTGATGATGGAGGCCTGCAGCAGCCCCGACCGCGGCTGCTCTGCAAGGAGAGGGCCAGGCCTCGCTGGAGCCCCGCGTGCTGGCGGACGGGCTCCCTGCATGGGGCATGGGATGGGGCCAGCAGGAGCCCCGGGGCCGAGTCCTCCTCAGGCACCTGCATGTTGGTACCAGGAGGCAGCCAGCCCCGCAGCATGGCATGACTGAGGCTCTGGTGTGCCGTACTGCACCATGCCACACTATGCCATGCCATGCTGCACCATGCCATGCCATGCCGTGCCATGCCATGCTGCACCATGCCATATCATGCTGCACCATGCCATGCCTTGCCGTGCCGTGCCATGCTGTATCATGGCATGCCGTGCTGCACCATGCCACACCGCGCCATGCAGCACTTACTGAGCCGCACGCAGGGCGTGATGGAGATGAAGGACATGATGCCGCAGAGGCTGCCGTTGATGGTGAGCAGGGTGCTGTTGAGGCGGCAGGCGGCCGGGTGGGTGTAGTACTTGTAGAGGAAGGAGAAGGCCGCAGAGGCAAGGGTGTAGAAGGTGGCTGTGGCCAGCAGCACGGCCAGGTACCAGCGCTTGTCCTGCGCGGCGCCCGTGAGCCTGCCGGGAGAGTGGGGTGAGGCCGGGCACGGGGCCCCTGTGGTGTCGCCGAGCTGACACTCACCAGTTCTTGTTCCAGGTGTGCGCGAAGGCGGTGATGAGCACCAGCTGCACCAGGATGAAGGCGAAACCCCCGCAGATGCCCACGTAGTGCCAGGCTGTGGAGAGCAGGGAGCCATAGGGCGGGCGCAGGTTGCCCAGCGCCGGCTGTGGGGGCTGCGCGGGGGCCGGGGCACCTTGCCGAGGGCCGGGGTGGGGGGGTGACGCACCTCGGATGAAGTTGTCCTCAGGGATGAAGAAGCTGGCAGCACAGAGCCCCACCAGCACCAGCAGCTTCGGGAGCCAGAACCTGCAGGGCAGCGGCAGCAGGGGAAGCATCAGCCCTGGCACCCGGCCCCGACCCCCGCAGCCCGGTGCGGCCCCAGCGGTACCCGTTGTGCAGCTGTGCGCGGCAGTCCGTGCTGGAGCGCACGTTGAGGAGCAGGGCGGCCTGTGCCAGGTGGAAGCAGGCAGTGCCGAAGCAGACCCGGTACACGGCCGAGGAGCCCACGAGGCGCTCGCAGTCGGTGCCGCCGGCCAGGTGCTCGCACAGCACCATGGAGAAGGGCACCTGCGGGCACGGCGGGACGGGGCTGGCGGTGTGCCCACTCCTGGGTACCTCCAGCACCCCCAGCGCCGCGGGTACCCCGGCCTCTCCAGTACCCCCAGCATCTCCAGTACCCGTGGGAGCCCCAGCATGCCTGAGAGCCCCAGTGTTCCCGATACCCTCAGCGTGCCCAGCACCCTGGTACCTCCAGCACCCTCAGTATCCCTGGCACCCCTATTACTCCTGAGATCCCCAGCATCCCCAGGATCCCTGATAACTCTGGCATGTACCCCGGTACACCTGGCAACCCCAATATCCTGGGACCCCCAACACCCCGGGATGCCTGGCAGCCCTGGCACCCCTCACACCCCCCAGGACCCCTGGGACCCCAGACCTCTTACACCCCTGGGACCCCGGCACCCCCAGCATCCGCAGTGCCCAGAGGAGCCCAGGACCCCTGGCACTCCCGGGAATGCTCGCACCCCTGGGATGTCTCACACCCTGGGGATGCGCAGCACCCAGAGTACCCCAGGGCCCCTGGGACCCCAGCACCCACAGCATCCCCAGCACCCAGAGTATTCCAGGACCCCTGGGACGCTGGCACCCATGGCCTCCCCAGCACCTAGAGTACCCCAGGGCTCCTGGCACCCTGGCACCCACAGCATCCCCAGCACCCAGAGTATTCCAGGACCCCCCGGCACCCCCAGCGCTGGAGCCCCCCAGCCCCCAGCCCCACCTTTTCCCGGACGGCCTGGGCCACGGTGCGGGACAGTGCAAGACAGCACACGGCAGAGGCAAGGACGTGGAGGAGCGTGTAGAGCAGGCGGGTGCCCGTGGACACGCAGAGCCTGCGGCAGGGGCTGCAGCACAGCTGGGGGGGGGTGCATGGTCAGGGGAGACCCCACGCGGGCCGACCCCAGCACCCCCAGCCCAGCCCCGCTTCCCTTCCCCTTCCCCTGCCCTGCCCTGACGAGAACTCAGTCCCACCTGGCAGAGGAGCGAGTGCAGGAGGTGGCTGCGCGCCTGAGTGCCCGCCATGGCCTGGCCTGGCTCAGCTCGGCCCCCAGCGTCCTCATGGGATTAGGAGGATTGCTGGCTCAGCCCGCCCTGCCATCTGCTTGCGTCGCCTCCAGGAGCCGTCTCCAGGGCACACGGCCGGGAGCAGGGGACATGCCTGGGGTGCCAGGGACCCAAGCCATGGCCCCCTGCCCGGGACCCCGATCCTGCAGGAAGGATGAGGACCTGGCACCTGGCACCCCAGCACCGGGCTCGGGCTGGAGAACAGTGGGGCAGCTCGGTCGGAGAAGGTTTGGCTGCGCTGGTGGGGCACAGCCGGGACTGGCCCTGGGCGCTGTCGGATGGGGCAGGTGTTCGAGCACTGTGGGGCAAGCACGGCCGCGGGGGGGGGCCTGTGCGAGGCCCCAGTGCCAACCCAAATTGCTGGAAGGGAAATCGGACACTATGACAGGGCCGCCAGCAGAGCTGGCAGCAGCTGGGGTCCCTGGCTGCTTGGCCAGGCGGACACATCGGCACGGTGTCCATGTGCTGCCAGCGCAAGGTCCTGTGCCCGGGCACGTGAGCGGGTCAGCCCAGACGCAGCGTCCTGCCGTGCCAGCACTGCAGGCCGAGCCCATCGCGGGCCTCGGGGCTGGTGGGAGCACGGTGCCGCGCTTCCAGGTCAGCAGTGCTGCAGCTGGCCGCCTGCCATCCCAGCGGCTCCTTGCATGGGGCACCCAAGAGCTTCAGGAGCTGGGGACGAGCTGTGGAAGGAGCTGGAGGCCAGAGACACATCCAGAAGGTGTCAGGAGGCTCCGGAGCAGGTCGCAGTGAGGCCTTGCACAGGCGCTCAGGGACAAGGATGGCTCCCTCACCGAGAGGAGTCGGCTGAAGGAGCCAGCTGGGCATGGACCAGGATGGAGGCGCTTGAGCGGCACGTGACGGGTGGCCATGGGGACAGGCCCCACGGGAGCTGGGAGGCAGCCGGGAGCTCCAGCGCCCGCAGCTCGTGGGGGGAAAGCTGCTGCGCGGCCCCGGCCGGACCGTGGGATGCAGGCTGCCACGAGCCCCACGCATGGCCCGGCAGCACCGATGCCCCATCCCCGAGCTTCACTGGGAACGTGAGGCTGGGCCAGCTCGCCGCGTGCTGCTGGACAGGCCGTGCCGAGAGGGCGAGCTGCGATCCCGGCTGGAAAACCTGTGCAGCTCCCAGAGCGGGGCCAGGTACTGGGGAGGTACTGGCCGGGCACAGGCAGCTCCCGGCGGCACGTGGCAGCAGCGGTGCCCATCCGGCAGGCACGGCCGGGCATCTCCGCTGTGAGTTTATCCCACGGGGAAGCCAATTAGGCGGCGGCTGCGATCGGCCGCGCCAGGAGCCCCCAGCACCGCGGGGGGGATCCTGTCCTTCCATCCGACGTGATTACGCCAGGAGCCAAATCGGGATCATTAACCCTCTTAGGCGGCTTAGCGCCCGGGAAGGCGCCCGCCGGGCCGGGCGGGGCCGCGGCGCGGGCAGGGGCCGGGACACCGCGGGCCGCGGCGCGGAGCCGTTTGCACGACAAACGCCGGGGCAGGCCCGGCCCGGGGGGGGGGGGCCCGGCCCGAGGGAGCCGGGCGGAGGCGCCCGCCTGCGGCCCCAGGTGCGGACGGGGCCCCGCAGGTCCGCGTGCAGTGGGGCGCGGCGGGGCGGGACGAGGCCCCACGGCCGGGCCGAGGCGCCGCCGGGGAAACCGACGTCGTTGCCGGGAGCCGGGCCCTGACCCGGGCGGGAGGCCTCGCCCCGCCCCGCCCCGAGAGCCTGGGCCTACTCTCTGCCCCGCGCGCGCCTCCTCTCTTTGGTTCCGGCGGCGGTGGTACGTGAGCGGAAGCGGAAGCGCGGCGCCGGCGGCGTGATGGCGGCGGAGGGGGATGTAGAGCTGGAGCTGGAGACGGAGCCTAACGGCTCCGGGAGCGGCGGCGACGGGGCGGGCGGCCGAGCGGCCGAGAAGCCGCGGAAGCATGACAGCGGCGCGGCGGACCTGGAGCGCGTCACGGACTACGCGGAGGAGAAGGAGATCCAGAGCTCCAACCTGGAGACGGTGCGGGGCCGGGTCGAGGCCGGGGCCGGGGCTGGCTGGGCTTAGCCGGGCCGGGCCAGTGGGGCTCGGGGAGAGCCGGAACCGGGGAGAGTTGGGCCGGGCTTGGGGAGGGCCGGGGCTGGCGGTGCGGTCGGGGCGCCCTGCCCAGGGCAGCCAGAGGCTTTCACCTGGTGTGGCCCCGCTCAGGATCCTCCATCCCGGCACAGCTCCCGCCCGTACCTGTTCCGGGGGAGGCGCAGCGTCAGCCTGCCTGGTACTGTGCACTGAGGTGACTCTGCTTGTTTTGCTAGGCTATGTCAGTGATCGGAGACCGGAGGTCCAGGGAACAGAAAGCAAAACAGGAAAGGTAATGGTACTTCCTTGCGTGTTATTTGGGGCTTTAGGGGGCAATATTCTACGTGCTCAACTTGCTCTCACCTTCGCTCTTGCATCTGTCCCATCTGCCACACTTGTACTAGTGGTTGGAATCTCTCCTCTGAACAGAAGCATGGGGACTGTCCACGTGGGCATGGGACTTCCAGCTTCTCAGCAGTTACATTTCCACCTTGTGGGGTGGCAAATATGCAGCCAGATTTCCCTTGGGAAGTCAGGTGTATCCTGAGAGGAGCTGAGCCTCCTCCCGAAGCACACCACTGTGTTTCTGCAAGGCATCTCTGGTCTCTCCAGTCATAAGTAAATGAGTGTGCAAAGGTGGTAACAGGATCTGGAAACATGTCACTTACTGGTGGTTTGTTCTATCCCTTATTATAGGGAGAAAGAACTAGCAAAAGTCACCATCAAGAAAGAAGACCTGGAGCTGATTGTAAGTACAGGCAGGAAGCTGAGCAGGTGGTGGCATGTCCCAAACCTTGTGTGCAGTCAGTGTGTCATCACTGAAACACTGCACTGAAAGACATGGCTGGCAAATACTTGTCTGCTGTGCTGCGTGTGTGGCGGTGGACCAGGCCAGGGCAGCAGCTGGACAGCTGATGCTGATGCTGACCCCTTGCAGAGCCCAGCCTGCGACGCTGGCTGTGTCTGTTGCACTGAGCTATGCTTGTTTTCCCGCAGATGAATGAGATGGAGATCTCACGGGCAGCTGCTGAGCGCAGCCTCCGGGAGCACATGGGAGATGTGGTGGAGGCCCTGATCACCCTCACCAACTGAGCCCGTCCTCCCAGGACTGTGCTGCATGTGTCTGCCGCTGCTGCCCTGGGCCTGGCCTTGCCCCAGCCACCCCTCGGCCAGCGCAGTGTCGGCTGCGGACTGTGTGTTAAATTATTGAATAAAGGCACCAGCTGGAGTGAGCTGTGACTGTAATTCATACGGAGCTGAGCCCTCGCTCCCTGCTCAGCAGATGTGACACATGCGGTGCTGGCACAGGGCCCTGGGCTGCGGTGCATCGGGAAGAGGTGCTGGCGTCGGGCTGTAACGCCTGAGGTGAGCGGCTGCTCACCCTTCTCAGGGATAAGCTGACCCTGCCTGAATGCTGCTACGAATCTTCTCTTTGTGGTTTCAATCTCAGACTCCTCTCGTGAGGTGTCACAGGCTTCTGCTGGACCAGTCCTTTTGTTCCCGAGCTCAGCAAGCCTCCCCGGAGGCTAATGGTTCCTGCCAGTTTATTTTTTTATGCACTAGCAGGAGTGCAGCTGCGGGAGAGGGAAACACAGCGTCACTGCTGTTCTCGCCTTTGTACGAATCTAGGCATAACTCAGGCCTGCTCTCTGTCGGTGTTCCAAGACCAGGGCTAAGCAGCCTGAAGGTGGGGACTAGTCTGAAGCTGACCCTTCCCTTTGCCCCCTCAGCATCTACTGGCACATAACCAGTGAGAGCAGTCAGGTACTCAAAACAAAAAGAGTTCCCTTAATGGCACCTGTAAGAGCTGTGGTGTCCCCAACAAATTACTGTGGGGAAACCTGCATTTCCTGTTCCTGGGGGATGAGCATGAGCCATGGGGAAGCTGCTCCGGAGCAGCCACTTGACCACCCTCTGCAGGAAGGTAAGGAAAGAGCAGGGAACGAGGAGGTAATGGGCACCTACTGACCACCCTGCCTCAGCCAGCACCTCCTGCACTACACCATGCTGCTCTTGGTTTAGCACAGGCTGGGTGCGATCATGGTCCTGAGCCCTGGTTGTTGCCCAAAGCGCAAGGAGCTGGACAGGAGAGCTGAGTTCCTGGCAGGCCTCTGCAAAGACACTGCCAGAATTTGTAAGAAAACAGTTGCTTTATTCAAAACTATCCTGTCCCACCCCACTGCACAGGTAGAAAAGCAGAGCCCTGCAGAAACAGGGTGAGGAGACAGTGTCACAGCTGTTCCAAACCAGAAAAGGGCCCAACGTGACAACTGGAGGGGAAAGACAAGCAATGAGGAGATGCTTTGGAACAGACAAGTGTAAAATCCGTTAATTCCTCTGAAAGGAATGAGTGGTGGGAGCAGGGTGAGTTGCTATGCTCCTGCACGGGCTCTATCAGCTGTCTAGGAGTTGCTGCTGGTGGAAAGGTGACATGGCTATGGGCCTAGTCAGCACAGATAGACTGTCTTCCTCCACAAAAGATTCAGGTCATGAGTCTGCTGAGTCTCTGCAGCCCTGGGAATGAATTGTGCCACCGAGTGGAGGGGGAGGCTCAGCGCAGGAGCACAAAGAGCAGCTGCTCAGGACAAGTCCTGGCAGCGCAGTACTTTGTCCCTTCTAGTCCTGCCCCGGCTTTCGGGTAGCTGGCACAGACAAGTGCCTTCTGCCCTGTAGTGGGCCACGTGACACTGTTCTGCACACTCCCTTAAGTGGTTTTTCGCTTCTTAGCTGATGGTCGCTCAAAGACATCCCGTACGCCTGCTGCTTTCTGTTTGAAGAACTTGGTGTTCTGTGCGCTCTCCTGGCCCCACGCAGAATCAAACGAAGTCGTGTCCTGGTCCACCAAGTGTGTGTACTTTGTTCGCCCGGAGCGCCCGAAGTTCTTGACCTGTGGAGCAGAAAATCTTATGAGCAGCCGTTCAGGTAAGACACAGGGACTCTGTGGTGCCACCACTCTTCCCCACTGAGTGCAGGGAGCCTCCTGCCCCGGCTGGGGAACCGCTCCCTCCGCACCGCAGCTGCGGGCAGGCACCTTCCTGCTCCTGCCCACACACCCACCTGCATGACTTTGGGCAGGATGGTCTTGTTGAAGTGGTCCTCGAGGGTAGGGGCACTGAAGTCCCTCTTGTACACCTCCTCATCTTCATCCTGCAGGAGGAAGAACACACACCTGCTCAGCTTGCAGGTTTCTAGCAAGCACTGACAGCTGACTGCAGTGGAAAGAGCCACTGCATACCTGTATCATCGCTTTGCTGGGGACTGCCACAGTACTCATGGTCCTACTTAAGCACTGCAGGAAGGTGGGAGAACATGAGTTCTGCATCCCAGGGCCACCTCTCGCAGTTGCTCTTAGGCCTCCTCAGGCCACTTCTCCAGAGCCTAAGCCTGATCTGTAGCCAGTGCAGAGCTAGTTTGGTTCTGATAGGATTTGTCAGCCCAAACAGCATCAGGGGAACAGCTCTGCTGCTTCTGATCTGTCTCAGCTGGGAAACCTCACCCTCACGAGCTTTGAGGCAGCACAGGCTGGCCCCATGCGGAACCACTCGCACATCCCACCGTAGCCCTGCAGCATTGCTCACCATGAAGAAGGCGCCACGGTGGTAGTACTTCTGCAGGAACTTGTATTTGCCCTTCACTGCCTTGTTGGTGATGACCTTGCCGTTGGCCCGAAGCTCAGCACGGCGCTCCTCCTCCGTCAGGTTCCGCATCCGCTCGATCTCTGCCTTCTCCTTCTCCATGCTGGGCAGAACAAAACCCATCAGAATCAGCATCCCCCACAGCACCCTCTCGGGACAACTACTGTTGCAGGAAGCCTTTTTAAGGGATCACATTTACTGACTCCGCAGTGGAGCAAAGCCACCCTGAGGGTGGACAGGAGAGGTTTTGGATGCTTTGTCTAGGTAAGAATGTGCTGTCAAAAGGAAGCAAGGCCTCAATTGTTAGTTGGCCTGCAGGGTGCACGGCCTGGGCCTGCTGATGCTCAGCCACAGATCTAAGCAGAGACAATACTTACGCTTCTCGTTCTTCGCGATCCCGTTTGATGCGCTTCAGCTCACGTACTTTCCAGGCCTCGTACTCCTCCTCATCATTCTCATCATCTGTGTCAAGTGCATCCAGTGCTGCCAGCGAGCGCTTGTTCTCCTCCAGCTCCTTCTTTGCTTCCTCTTCTACAATCTGCAGCAAGAGCAGAAGTAGGCCTGCTGCAGTACCCACCCTCCCCGTGCCACCCCCAGCCAGCCCCTCGGTACCTTGAGCGTGTACTTGCGCCTCTCCTCTGCTAGTCTCTTCGCCTCCTGCTCCAGCTCCTTCTGCTTCAAGGCTTCTGCTTCTCGCTCCTGAACCGTGATCCGGTCCTTCCTGTAGACAGGGACCACAAAAGCCTTCAATTTTTCAGTGTGAGCCCATGCAGCCCATCAATCCCTCACAGACTTGTCCTGCTCCCATACTGCAGTGACCCTTAGCCCTTACTCTCCCCAAGTAAGGGCCAAGTTGCAGAGCTCTCCCCTTCCTGCTGTTGCCTAAGCCAGGGCAGCCTTGCCTAATACCCCTGCAGCTACAGGCGTGCATGGAGAGATGAGGGCACGAGGTCCCTGCCGCGATGCGCTGCCCTCTGCCAGCTTCCCAGCTCTTTGTACAGCATTTGCCCAAACACCCTAGCAGAACCCTGGTGCGACCAAACCCACAGGCTGGTCCTGCACAGTGACCTGACACAGCTGCCTGCGGCTGCTCAGCAATCACTTGCTACTCCTCAGCTGTGCCCTGCCAGGCTGGTAGCTGTCACGTGCCCTTGACAGGCAGGCAGTGCTACCACCTTGTTTTAAGAAGTGGGATCACAGCAGTGATGTTCTGCTTGGTGCCCAGCTGCCAACTCCTGCGTCCTCACGCAGGACTGACCCGTGTGGCCATATCACCTACTTGCGGATGAAGACGGGTTTGAGACGTGGCTCCATTTCATCCTCACTGTCTGTGTACTCCTCGTACTCAGACTCTGACTCAGACTCTTCTCCAGATCTACCTTCATCTTCCAGCTCCATCACCTCCATTTCCTCAGTCTTCCTCTCCTGTGCTCGCTGGCGCATCATCCCACGGCGACGCTCAATCTCCTAATGGAGACGCATCAAACACAGAGGAGTCAGTGGACCAGCCCTGCTACCGCTTCCTTCCACGCAGACTTTCTGCCTCCAGCAGGAAGCCAATTGCTTTCAGATCCTTTGTGCCAGAAGTGACATGTCTGGAACTTCCTTGTTACAAGAAGATGTGCCCATCCCTTGGGATGCAGGGTGGCCTCACCCAGCGTCCCACCTTGCAGCAAAAGGCAAGTCACCCCGGAGTTAAGTCATGGCCAGCTGTGGGGTGACCCCCAAGTCCTGAAACTTCCCAGTTTCACTAGATAACCCATGTATCCGTGGAAAAGGCTATTCCAACCTTTGTCATTCAGGGGCTTTCTTAAGCCAAATCCGTTCAGCTCTGCAAGCATACCTCATCATCAATTTCTTCCTCTTCCTCTTCGCTGGTGTCCTCCCGTTCAAGCCGCCAAGCTTCTCCCTCCACCTCAGAATCGCTGTCTCCAACCACTTCAGGCTCCACAATTTTACGGTGTCTGGCCAGCCTGTAACAGACACTAATTGAACTACAGCACTTTGAACATAAAGAGACTGCAGAAAGATGGCTATTTATGAATTGTTCTTAATGAGACTGTAGTAAAAACTGGAACTGCTGAGTTTGGGGGTAAAACAGCATGTTCTTTCCTAAAAGGCTGGAACAGTCAGGCATTGGCTTTTCCTCCCTGTTTGTGTTCTTGGTAGAAACTGAGCTTTCTGTGGGAAGCCTCCCCTTTATTAGCACTGAAAGCTGAAGCGCCTCCATAGGAGAAGGTAAACAGCACTTGGTTACTCTCTGCCCTGAATATGATTCAGATGAAACCACATCTTCCTACTAGCATAGAGGAGCGTCGCCATGTTAATTTTTATTTCAGGACCTGCTGTTCCCCTGGGACAAAAAATCTGTGCCTGAACTTGGGGCTATGCCCTGGGCTGCTGTTACCCTTGGCTTTAGGGGGTGCTCATGGCACAGCAGTGGCCTGAGGCACAATCCAGCACCAACACAAAGAGTTAGAAGCTGTTCCCGCAAAGACTGGAGAGCGCCGGCGCCTGCCCAGCACTGCACAACGATCAGTGGCAGAGCGGGGCCTGGGTCGCCTACAGGGGAAAGGCGCTGCTCACCGCTCCTCCACGTCCTCGCTGATGCGGTTCTGGAGGCGCCGCAGCCGCGGGTCGTTGGCGAGTTCCTCCTCCTGCTCCTCGGGCTCCACCTCCTGCTCCTTGGCCTTCTTGATGAACTGGAACTCCTCGTCCTCCTCCTCCGAGGACTCCATGGGAGCGTAGTCGGGCCGCTTCCCCGACACATACCGCTTCACCTTCACCTTCTCCATGGAGAGCTCGCCTGTGGGCGGACCGGCCGTCACCAGGGCCCGCGCCGCCGCCACTGCGACCCGGCCCGCGCTCGGGCTCCCCCCCGGAGCCGCCCCCGACCCCCCGCTCACCCTTCTCGTTGCGGACGGGCACGGCGCCCGCCGTGGACTGGATCGGTGGCTGCTTCATGAGGGCACTGGGGACCGACATGGTGGCGGCGGGACGGGACGGCGGCAGCAGCTCTGGCGACGGCGGCAGCGGTGGCTGACACCCTCTTCCCCAGGAACCGGAACTGCGCCCGCCCCTACTTCCGCCGGAACCGCAGTCTGCCCGCACCCGCAACCGAGTGGCCGGAAGTGACGGAATGTCAGGGGTCACTTCCGGCGCGCTGGGGCGCGGCGCTGTTTCTGCGCTGGTGCCGGGCGTGGGGGAGGGCGGGGGCGGCTCCCGGCGCCGCCTCGGGCCGGGCCGGGGGCTCCTGGCGCTGCGTGCGCGACCCTGCCTGGAACCCGGGGCGGCCCCGCTCCGCTCCGCTCCGCTGTGCCTGGAGCGCAGCCGCGGCGCGGCCCGGCCCGGCCCGGCCCCGTGCGTGGCGGTGGCCGGGCGAGCGGGCCGCGGTTCTGGCCCGCCCCGGGCGCTGCTCCGGGCCAGCGGGAAGCGTTAACGGCGTCGTGGCCGCGGTGCCTGCCGGCGGAGCGGCTCCGCTCGAGCTCTGCCCCGGGCAGCGAAGCTCCGGCGCCCTCGGGACACGGGTGACGGTGCCGGGGCCTGCCCGGCTCCGGGCCCCTGTGCTCGGTCCCCTCCCGCGGAGCCGGGGTCGGTCGGCACCACGAGCGCGCCCAGCACGTGCGCTGAGGCGGCAGCCATCTGCTTGCCTCATGCCTCAGCACCTCGCCCCTGGGGCAGGAGGGAGTCTTTGCTCTGTTGCGTAACTTACTGTATGCTTTCTCCTGTGGTCCACCAAAGCATTAAGATAAGCCACTAGCGGAGCAGCCTGGCATACAGAGTTCCTACAAAGGATCCTTTCAAGTGCTCGGGCAACACGTGAGCAGGGCTTTGCTGCTGACCAGACCCGAGGAATTTTCCCTCAGGCCATACTGGCAGAGGCTTTGGGCTCTGGCCATCTGCTGCTTGCAGTGCGATTTACTTGGGGGCGTCTGGTCACATCTTCCCTAAACTGCGTCTTGGTGGTCACTGCCTTTGGCTCTAGAGTCCTGGTCTCCACCTGTTGCCATTTTTTTGGTATTGAATCATTTGCGCTAGGTAGTATGACTCTAGATAAAATACACTATTATGTCATGAGAGGGGATTGAGCCACAGATGCTCATGGTCTCCTTCTGATTGAACTGATTAACTGAACTCTGAATGGAAAAGATGATCAGCCCATGATGTAAGTTCCTGCTCCTTCTCCTTTTGTACAGGGCTAAAGTGCAGATGATGAGCAGCAAAAGCGAAGCCTGTGGCTGCTGTACAGCCATATGGATATTGGATGTCAGCATCTCCGTGGTGCCGACGTCCCCGTGACTCCTACAGGGTCTTGCTGGGCTGTGGGACGCATCCTGTGTGTGGTGGGGTTGCAGAACTCCTAGCATGGCCAGGGGAACCTGTTGCTCTTTGGGTGGATGGAAGGGTCCGACTGCAGAACCTGTTGTGGGTTCGTGCTGTGCCTGTTGCCAGCCTCGCTGGGTCTTGGGGTTGGTGTCTGACCTGGGGCAAAGCCTGGAGCTGTGGCAGTTTTGGCCGCTGTGTTGATCAGAGCCTTCTCCCAGGGCCTCCTGCTCTGTACGCTGGCAGCAAACCAAGCCAAGCGTGAGCTTTGCTGATCAGGTTCGTGTCTTCCCAGGCGTGAGGGCACCCAGCCCCTCACGGCTCCCTACGCAGCAGCACTTCTCACTGCAGGGCCATGAGCACCTGGAGGCTGGAGCCTGGCTTACCCTGGAAGAGCAGGACTCTCCTGCTTTTCTGTGGGGGCAGAAGCTTCCCCCATTGCCGCCACTGAAGAACCTCCTGGGGCTTCCCCAGTGCCAGTGATGGGAGGTTTGTGGCGCGTGTGTGGCAGGAAGGGGCTGGGGGCATGGCTGTTTCATAGCAGGGGTGAAGGATTTTCTGAATGTGGCAGTGTTGCCCACGTAAGCAGGCGTTCACCACAGTCATTGCCTCTGAGGAGGTGCTACAGCTCACAGAGGAAAACAGGACAGTTCTGGAACTGATCAGCTTGCAAGAGCTGCCCCTGTTTTTCTGTGGCATCTGTGACACAGAATACAAGATTGCTCTTGAAGTAGGGCAAAACTATGTCACAAACCACTAAGGCGATGTCTGCGATTTTGTGCTGTCTTGAAAGAAAGGAAGAGGTTTTTATCTTCCAGGAAGCCTAGCTGCAGGACTTGAGCCAGTCTGCAACACATCTTGTAGCAGAGGAGTTTGGGAAGCGGGGAAGGACGAGTGCTGTGTTAACCGTGTGCGTGCCAGGTGGTCGCCCTGCCCACCCCCGAGCAGGGGCCCTCGTGGGTGCATTGTGCAGGCTGTGGGGTGCGATGGGCAGTGCTGGAGGTGGGCGCCCAGGAAATCCAAAAGCAAGCATGTTTTCCCAGCTG
Organism: Apteryx mantelli; assembly: GCF_036417845.1. Lineage (NCBI taxonomy): Eukaryota > Metazoa > Chordata > Aves > Apterygiformes > Apterygidae > Apteryx > Apteryx mantelli. The sequence continues at coordinate 397,086 of NC_089992.1, forward strand.
GTGGTTCAGCCTGGGGCAGCTGGGCGGGAGCCAGCCCATCTCGCGGCGCTAACTGCCTGTGGCCAGGGCATCCTGGGCTCAGCCTGCGGTGTGGCGTGGATGAAGGCTCTTACTGCAGCGCTGTGCGGTAGCTCCACATCTCAAGACAATCCCTCTTTCTGCTGGCAAGACCCAGGCAGAACTTGCTGCCTTCGCGGGAGCCCCTGTGCTTCAGTGCGTGCCTACGGGAGCTGGGGGACTTGGGCAGCCTGGCTGCAGAGCTGTGAGAGGAGGAGGGATGGAGCGCTTGGGCAGGACCCCAACGCTGTGGGTCTCTCTCAGTCCCTGCCAGCTTGCGGTTTGCCTTCGCAGGCAAGGCATTGACAGCTTTATAATCCTACAGCAACTGATGCCCAGGAATAAGCAAGAGCTCTCTGGTGTTTCTGGCCTTTATGTCCTGATGACAATTAGAGCTCCAGGCCCAGCTCCCTGCTCTGCGTTTGATCATCTGATGAGATACTAATCTTGTGTAGTTATCACAGTGTGTTCCCACCTAATGAATCCAGTGTCACCATGGCAAGGAGTGAGCTTCAAGATATGACTCAGTAGGTGAAACAATTAGACCTAGCAGTTAAAGGAAAGCTTGGGAATTGCACACAAAGCACATAATGTCCCATTCAGGTGGAGTTAAACTCAAGACCTCAGCAAACAGGGATGTGCTCTCCCTGGCTGGCTTCAGTTCTGTGTGACTGCAGAAGCCTGGAGCAATGGCAAGAAGCAGCCCCAAGCCTACAGTGTGCCTCCTCTGCCCCATGTGCCCTTGAGAGTCACAGCCGAGCTGCAGAAACCAAACCTGGAGTCGCCTGAGCAGGTGCAGGGGGCTGAGGGGAGCCCGCTGTGGTGTGGCCTGGCCCTGCCTGTGGAGAGAGGTCTCCCCCGGGCAGGATCCTGCAGAGCCCACCCTGGGCATGGAGAGCCAGCCCGTGCCGGGCAGGGCGCACTTGCCCAGGAGCGAAGGGGTCATGTTGCTGCTCCTCCCGTGGCGGATCCCGTAGGGAGAGGGGAGACAGGCTGGCAACAGCCTGTGCCTCCGAGCAGCAGCCCCAGCCACCTTCCTCCACAGACCAGAGACGGATTCCCCTTGGCCCCAGCGCCGAGCACCAGCAGCGACGTGCCAGCCCCAGGCCTCCATCCAGCCTGGCGGTCCATGAGGGGCCGGGCTCCAGCGGGCAGCGGGAGCCTGAGCTGCCCGTTCCCTGCGCTTGCGGAGCCCAGGCTGCCGCGGGGCAGTGTGTGGCTGGCGAGCTCGCTGCGCCCCGGCACCCAACGTTGGCAGCTCCATTCCCTACTGTTTTGTCAACCTGCTGGTTAAAACCTCTGCCCGTCAGGCTTTGGACTAGATTTCTTTGTCAATATCTATGTACAACCCCCCCCTTCCTCGGTGAAGCCTCAGGCGGTGAGGGGGTCCTGCCCGTGGGCTGCTCGTGGGCCTCTGCCCTGGCGTTTCCTGCACGCGCGTACCTGTGTTCCTGTCTGCATTGCTGTTTGTGCTGAGACCCCGACTGCCGCACGGACCTTATGGTGCTCAGGCCAGACAGGGATGTCCCTTGACTCGAACAGTTGCAGGTGGTACGCGGGGCATGAGACGGCAGGGTGTAAAGCACCCAAGCCCAGAAGAGGGGCCATAGTATGACGGGCTGTGGTTGTGATACCTTGGCAGCCTAATGGCTGTTGATGACAAAGTCAGGAGGCAGATAAAGTTACAGCCCTGTTCCGAGCCGCCACTGTTTGTGTCTGCAAACTGTACCGCAGGGCAAGGTCAGGGTGTTTGGGGTGGATCTCGAGAATCCCATGTGTGTGACCACAATAAAATGTTATGTCTGGGAGCGTGACTATGAATAGAGCCTCGTGAGCCACCGGGACCTTGCAGACACAGCTCCAGCCCGGGGACTGCAGCTGTGGCAGCTCCGCACCCTGCTCCAGGGGCACCAAGGCCGTCTCAGGAACCTGCCGGTAGCGTCCGGCAGTGAAGTGATGTGAGGTAAGGGGGCTGGAGAGACACCGGGGAAAGGGGGATCGGCATCCCAAGCTTTGGGAAAGGGAGCAGAACTGTGCAGGAAGGGGGGCTGGGGAAACGTGTCTGCAGCACAGCAGGGAGGGCTGCAGACTTGCCCCTGCTCTGCCCGGGGAGGATTGCGTGGGAACAGTAGGCAGTGTGTCCACTGCACGCTAAGTAAATATTTAGTTACTGATTTGGTCCCTCTTGATGTGCTCTGTGTGCTGTTACTGCTGTTTGTTTGGTTTTCTCCTCTGCCTGTGAGGGCCCTCTGTCCTTCCTCCACTGCCTTTCCTTACGGGAACCCCTGGAGTGCTTCCCCGCTTTGCCGTCTCCGCTCACCCTGCAGAGCGGTCGCTGCTGGGTGCAGCATGGCTGGGCCCTGTCCGGTTCCCAAGCTCAGCCCGCGCAGGTGCCTGCGGACAAGGGCATTGCCCCCGTAACTGCCCAGCCTCCCAGCGGCTCGGGCAGACTGGCAGGTGCCTCACTGCTGGAGCTTGTGCAACCTCTGCAACCAGAAGGCCAAAAATTGACCTGATTTTTACGTGAAAGTTGATTTCTATTTATTTTTGTGCATAACCTGACTACGCCACATAGAACACGTGCCTGGTGCTGATGAGGGTAGGTAGGGAGGTCTCACCCTCGCCTCGGGGTGGGCGCTGTACAACCTGCGTGCTGATGGCACGCCTGGCAGGCAGCTGGCGGGCTGACTTGCAGTAACACTGCTGGTGAAATGGTTGATTAGGAATCACTGAGCAGAACAGCCAGCCCCTGGCTGTGTCCTTGAATGCGTTGATACCTCGAAGGAATGGCAACCAAAATCAGTGAAACGTTAAGGGGGGAGGTTCGTTGGTTCTTGCAGACACTGTCGTGGTAACTACTTCATCCCCTTTAGCTGCTGCCTACCAGGGAACAGCAAAGGACAGAAGCATTTGGCAGCGGTCGTAAGACCTGGAAGGAACAGTAACCACACAGATCCAGCACTAGCTGCTCTGCTGTCCAGTCCCTGAGCAGCCTTGCAGGAGGGGCTGCTGGAAAGCAGATCCCCTTCCCACTCAAGGCCTCATCCTGTGCTCCAGGTGCTCCCAGGGTACAGGCATTATCTTTGGCGGGAGTGAAGAGAGCTCAGCTGTGTAAGTCCAAAGCTAACAGTTTATGCAACAGATAGGCAGGTGCTTCCCGTTTGCCTGCCCTGGAGCACTGAGATAAGCACGCGGTGGTGACAGGAGGCCCTTTGCCAGCTCCTCTCCCCCCAGCATGGTACGTCAATAAGATCCAGGTGGAGCAGCTCTGTCACCTGCCTGGGCACAGCCTGGGCTATGTGACGCATCTGAGGATACCTGCAGGGGTCTGGGAGGGGAGCAGCCTGCGCCACTCCTTCGCTCCCACCACAGAGCTATCGGCAGATTTAGGACCTGCTTCCAAAACACATGGACCCGGGAGACCCCCCGTCTCCGTGAGCAGCTCAAGACGCTGGCGGTGCATCAAGGAACTGGGGCAGTGGGAGGGCTGCCAGGGAGCAAGCAGGGCCTGCCCCAACTGTTGCAGGACACGAAGGACGGTTTTGCATGGTCCTGTTGTGGTGGTGGGGCGGCCGGGGATGGCCGAGCTGCGGGTGGGCGCGGGGCTTTGCCCCCTGGGGGGGATGATGGGCCCCAGGGGGGCAGTTCTGACTTACCGGAACTCAAGCAGTTTGCGTTTCCAGTAGGGACTTTTTGGGGACAGATGTCATTATCACCTCGGCAATCTAGAGTTTCTGTTTCTGAAGTGATGTTATAATCAGATATTCGCCCTTCAGAATTAACCTAGTTTAACAAAGAAAACTACCCTGTGCCAGATTTTCTGGGTTGTTCTCAGCATCTCAGTTACCAAGGTGACTGTTTCCTGTACGATTGCTAATGCTTTATAATCTCGATCATGATATCTAAGTGACTTCCTCTTCTTTGTCAGGAGATGTAAGATCTGCTCTTACCCTGGGCTTCTCTGAACCCCTTTCTGAAGTGCAGAGGCTTCAGGTCAGTTGGGGTTCTGCTGGGTTTTGTTCTTGAACTGCTTTTTGCATTGCTCTTAATGTGGATCCTATGCATGTGGGGGACAGAAGTAAACTGTTTTTTTTCAGGAATGACTGAAGCTGAAGTGAACTGTAATTCACTTCTCACCTTTTCTCCTTGGTGGAAGTCTGTCTCCTGAAATGTGAAACTAGAGCGTGATTGATTTTCCTGGTGCTGCTGCTCTCCCGACAGTTTCCCGGGGAGGCTCCCAGGCCGCAGCCGCCGCGCCGCGTGCCCGCGGGAGGGCTGGCGCGGTCCGGGCGACCGACGGGGCGGGCGACCGACGGGGCGGGCGGCCGCGCTCCCTCCTTCCCGCCCGCCCGGGGCGCCCGGGACGCCGCGCCGGCCCGGAGTCGCGGGGCGGCCGCCGCCGGGGGCAGCGCGCCCGGCCCGGCCCGGCCCGGCGACCCCGGGCTGCGTGGCGCGGGCGAGCACGGCGGCCGCCGGGCTGCGGGGCCGGTGCGCGGCGGCGCGGGCGGGGCGGCGGCGGTGACGGCATCCGGCGGCGCCCGCGGAGCGGCGGCCGCGCCGGGCCGGGCCGCGCCGAGCCGAGCCGAGCGGGGCTGAGCCGAGCCGGGCCGCGGAGCGCCGAGCCGGGTCGTGCCGCGCCGGGCCGGGCAGTGCCGAGCCGAGCCGTTCCGGTCCGGGCCGTTCCGTTCCGCGCCGTGCCGTGCCGTGGCGAGCGGAGCGGTTCCGGGCGGCGGCGGGGCGGGGCGGCGGCGCTGACAGCTGCTCCGCGTAAACAAGCGGCCCCGCGCGGCGCCCCGGCCGCCCCTGCCTGGGCCGGGCCCGGCTCCGGGGCGGGGGCTCCGGGCTGCCCCGCGACGTGACGCGGCGCCGCCGACAGACGGTCCCGGCCGCCGGCGGGACAGCAGCGGGCAGGGCCGCCCGCGCCGCGGTAAGGGCGCCGCGCCGGGTCGGGCCGCGCCGGGGCTCGGGCTCGCTCCGCGCGGGGGCGGCGGGACAGCGCCGGGGCCGCGTGGGGCGGGCGGGGGCGGCTCGGCTCGGCTCGGCTCGGCTCGGGGCCCGGCCGCGCCGGACCGGACCGGACCGGACCGGAGGAGCCGCGGGGGGCGGCGAGCGGCGGGCGCGGCTCGGGGCTCTCCGCGGCGGCGCCGGGAGCCCCTTCCCCGCGGCCGGGCCTGGCGCCGGGCCCCGACCCGCGGCCCTGGGCTGCTTCCCGGGGCGAAGCCTGCGCGGCCGCAGCGTGGGGGACTTTGCTCCGCCGCGTCCCTGCCCGGCGGCGCGGAGCGCCCCGAGGGCAGGTGCCCGGGCCGCAGCCCTGCGCCCTCCCGTCCCTCCCTCGGGGCTGCCCGGGGCCTGGCCGTAGGGGCTGCGATGGGCAGCTTCCAGGCCCCGCGAGCCTCCCTGCAGCCGGGGATGCCACAGACGTGCCAGGGCGGCCGGCAGCCCGGGGCCTCGCCGGGGCTGCGGTGCTGCTGCAGCCCCTGGGTCGCTGCGCCGCTGCCTCGTGGCCGTGGGATCCAGCGTCTAGTGAAGCGCTGGTGTCCCGCGATGCTCGGGAGAGAGCCCGGCCAGCTGCATCTGCAGCGAGTGGCAGCTCCGTGCTGCGCGAGGTTGGGGTTGGCGGGCAGGAGTTCGGCCGCGCCGTGCCCACCCTGGGTGTCACACTGCGCGTGGGGCCTCCATGCAGCTCTGTCCCCCCGTGCGCGCGGGGGGGCGAGCTGCTGGCACGCGCCTCGTGCGAGGGCCGTGGTACGTAGTGCGCCCCTGCGCTGTGCTGGCTGCCTTGCCTCCGCGCGTTCAGTGGTCTGTCCCCTTGTGGGGGCTCGGAGGCTCCTTCCCGCTGGAAGCTGTGATTTCGGCCCTGGCAGGATGCGGGAAGCAGGGCTTCCCTCCAGCCCCGGTGGGTGCTCGCTGCTCCCGGTGCCTCGGCAGACCTGCCGAGCCCTCGGCTGGCCGAGGCCTGGTCTCTGGAGGGGGAGCTGCAGCGCGTCTGAATCGCAGCACTGTCTGCACGCTGCAGACAACCCTGTGGCAGGGTCTCCAGTCTGCTGCCAGGATTTGCTTCCCTCCTGGACGCTGCTGCAGGCTCATTGCATGCTGTGGCCCTCTGCTTGCTGGAGGGGGATGGGGTTCGGCCCTGCCCAGCCCATCTCCTCCGCGGCATTGCTGACTCCTGCCTTTCTCGCTCTCTCTGAAACATGACCAGATATTTCAGGATCCCTTCGGAGCTCAGTGTGCAGAGCCTCCCCTCCGGCTGCCTTAATGCAGCAGGCTCCTTTGCATTACGTGGGGGTCACCCCTGCTCTGCTCCCCAACCTGCCTTTCCCAGTCTCTTGCTGTTGTCCCTCCAAGGCCAAGCGAACTGTCCTCCAGCATCCCTGCGTGCAAGTCCCCACTCTGGAGGAGATACGTGTCCCTTGTCCTGGTCCCTGTGGCTCTTTCCTGTGTGTTTTGGAGATGAGTCACACTGGTGTCACTGTGTTGTGCTCCTGGAGAAGGGCAGAGCTGAGCTGTTGATGGTGACAGGCAGCAAGGCGCTCACTGCTGTCCGATCGAGGGCGGATGGTGGAGGCGCCCGGATCCGTGGCTCAGCTGACCAGGTGGCAATGGCTCTCGCCGGCTTCCCTCCTTCCCGCCCCTCGCTGTCCCTGCCGCAGTCGGCAAGGTCCTGCCCGTGGGCCTGCGTGTCCCACAACAGCACAGTCACCCTGCAGCATGGTGCAGCCCGGCATCCTCTCCTGCCCTCCGGCACCTGGGAGCCCTGCCGTGAGCCACGGCTCTGGCCCGTCAGCGGCGCCCTGGCCCTCAATGAGTCTGACCCTTTTCCCTCTTTCTGCAGATCCTGGTGCTGTGCCGGCCAGCGTGCTCCTGTGCTGCCGTGGGCCCAGCTGTTGGGGCTGCGTCCCCATGGTCGCTTGGACGGCGCGGGGGCCAGCGGGGCGGCGTGGGGGCCGGAGTGCCTCGGGGCGCTGACGCTGAAGAGGCCGCGGGGCCCGCCGCTGCCCGGACCCTGGTGCTCCGCAGCTGGAGGAAGCCCCGATACGCTGATGGATCTGAGGCCCGGCTCGCTGCTCCTGCTGTGGACGCTGGTGGTTGCCCTCGCTCTCCTGGCCCGAGAGGTGCTGGCCCAGCGCGTTTACACCAACACCTGGGCCGTTCTCGTCCCCGCAGGGCCCCGCGAGGCCGACAGGCTGGCCAAGAAGCATGGATTCCTCAACCTGGGCCCGGTGAGTGCCCCTGTCCTCTCCCCCCACCTCCCCCGGGCGTGTGCACTGCCGCTCGCTGCAGCTCCCACCGTGCCACATTGCCTCTGTGCGGATGGGCTGGAGGGAGCTGGTGGGACTGTCCGGGGCCCAGCGCACCACTGCAGAGCCAGAAGGGGGAAGGCCATCCCAGGCCGAGAAAACTGGGGACGCGGGGGAGGAGAAAGGGCTCTGGGCATGTTTCCAGTCCTCCCTGTGGTGCGCTGCGCCCACGCGGGGGCATTGCCTCCGCTTGGCCTGGCAGGGGCTGAGGGCTTTGACGGAGCTGCCCAACGGAGCCCAGTGTCCTTGGCCCCAGAGTGCCCTTCGTGAACACGCGTTGGCAGCTCCCGTGGCTGCCTGCTTTCCCTGACGTTGGCCGGCGAAGGGATGAGGCTGTGTGGGTGCTGCCCGCCTCGGTCGTCCCCAGCAGGCTGGGGAGGACGGGGTGACCGCGGAGGAGTGCATGGCCCGCCATGCTCCTGGCTTTTGTCCTCGGCGCCGGGATCTCGGCAGCGTGCTCTGCCCGGGCGGTGCTGGCGCGGGCCCAGCACTGCCAGCAGCCGGGCTGATGCTTGCTCCGGAGGCGTTTGGGCGTGAAAGCGGGGCCTTGGCAGAGCGCTGCCAGCGGCCGGCAGCTGGCAGAGCTCCCTGCTTGCCAGGGTGATGTGGCAGGCGGGACGCTGGGCTGCGTTGTTCCCTTCTCCTGTCGGCCGGCCGTTGCCAGCCGACCAGGGTTTCTCGCACCCCCGTTGCTGCAGCGTGGCGAGAGCTGCCCGGCGCTGGCATGGCAGCCCGACCGGCAGCCCTTTCCCTGGCCCCGCACCGTGGGAAGCGTCCTGGCCTTGGCTGCCTGGTCGGGGCACGCCGCCTCTCCGAGTGCGGCTGGCCCCACGCAGCGGCCGCAGGGAAGGGGCAGGGAGATGCTGCGGAGCTGGTGCGTCCATGGTGTGCGGGCATGGCGAGTCGGAGCAGCACGGCTGAGCTGCAGCCGATGGAGCAGGGCCGGGTGTTTGTGCCTGTGCCCTGCGGAGCCACAGTGCTCACCTCGCTGGCACGGGGTGGGCTGGGGGAGCCAAGGGGGCTGGGGTGAGTGACCACAGTCGTCCCCTGGCTCGGAGGCTCGCTGTGCCCTGGCAGCCAAGCCCTGGCGCTCGGCTGCGCTGGCTCTGGCAGGAAGGAAGCTCGGGGCGAAATCCCAGAGGAAGTTGCACAATTTGTGGCTGCAGTGTCAAGACCTTGCTGTGAGCCAGCTGTCTGCGAGCGGCAGCGGGGTGGGGAAGGTGGCTGCGTGGGGAGCAGCTCGCTGCCGCGTCCTGGCCACGCGTGAGCCGGGCACTGCCTGCGAGCAGCCCTGGGCGCACAGGACTGCTGGGGCAAGGAGCCCCCGGGAGCCCTGAGCTCTGGGGCTTTCATGGGGGAGGAGGCCAGCCGGGGTGAGGGGCTGTGTGGCGTGGGGTGAGCCAGGTCTGTTCAGCCCCCGCGCGCTGCTGCAGTGTGCACAAGTCTGCCTGGGGCAGCACCCCCCTTCTCCCGCGAGGCTGCGCCGCCGGTTGGCGCCTTTCCACCGGGCTCGCCAAGCTCCCGGCGGAGCAGGAGCATGGAGCACCCCAGAGGGATGCGTCAGCCGGGCTGCAATGGGAGGTGCTGGTCTGGGCATGTTTTCCCTGAGTCTGGAGCCTGTCCCAGTGCCTGTGCGGCGGGACCAGGCTCAGCTGGCTTGGGGAACCCGCTCCCAGCAGAGGTGTCTGAGCAGCCCGCTGGGAAGAGCAGGGGTGGAAGGAGGCTGCGCTTTCCCTCCTGCTGCTGTTCCTGGGGGTGTTTGCTTTGCTGGGACAGGATGCAGCAGCCAGCCCGGAGGAGGGAGGCGGAGGAGGGCTGGGTGCTTCTGGCAGTGCCGCAGCGAGAGGCCCCCAGGGTCCTTATCTGAAAGGATCCTGGCCTCGGTTTGGTGTCTGGACACTGTTCTTGCAGGCACGCCGTCCTGGCGTGCTCCCTGCTCCACCTCTGCCTGCGGTGCCTGGGCGGATGGCAGTCGAGCATGGGGTGCCCCTCGGCCGGGCTCCTGTGCCCGGGCAGAGACCCAGCCTCGACAGCGTCCTGGGGGACTGGTGAGACGGGAGCGCGGTCGTCCCTGCCCTAGGGGGACCGAGCAGAGGAGAAGGGGTCCAGGCACTGCCGGCTCAGGCAGGGGTGGAGGGTGCTGGGGAAATCCACAGCTGCTGCCCACGGGATGTCCCAGCCGGGCGCTGGGAGCCCCAGGGAGAGCGAACCAGCAGCGCCTGCGTAAGCTGGTCTTGCTGGTGGGATAGGAACGAGACAGGGCGTTTGGAGCTGCTGCAGCTTGGGGTCTGGCTGCCCCTTTCCCAGGGGAGTCCTCTCACCTCCTGGTGCCTGCTGGGCTGCAGGTCTCCGTTAACCCCCTCCTGCCATGGCAGCACATGGTTCTGCTCCCGGGGACACATCAAGGGAGCACAGCAGCCCCGTGTCGCCTGGCCCTGGGGCTGGCCCAGGTGACTGCAAGCCGTGGCGGGGGACGGGGCAGTGGGTGCTCTCCGGCGACTGCGGCTGCCTGCCCCAGTTCGCGGGCGCTGGGCGCGATGGGGAGGGACAGTGGGGCTGGCTCTGTCCGTGCGAGGACGGGGACTGCTGGGATGAGGACGGGAGCCTGTGGGCTGGCCGGCTCCTCGCTGTGGCTGCGGTGTCCGTGCAGACCTAATTGCATCCAGCGACCAGGGAGAGCAATGATGTGCCTGCGGGAACCATCGGGACTCCACTCTTACCCCGGAGAGGGTGGCAGGGCGCTGGGCCAGGGCAGCGGGGCTGCTGCTTCCTTGCCCCTCTGCTCGCCTCGGGGCAGCAGCTTTTTTCCTAGCAGTTCCCAAATGCCCTGAGCTGTTTGGCATCGTGGGCTGTGCTGGAGGGACACAGGCCTGAGTCTGTCTCCATGCTTCCTCTTGACTCCTGCAGCCCCGGAGAGGCAGTGCTGCCCTGCGAGGCAGGGCTATGCTCCGCAGGTGGCTGCGCCAGCGGCGGGGGTGACGCGCCCGTGCCCTGCAGGGAGCTGGAACGGAGCTGTCGGTGGCATCCTGGCCCTCCCTCCCGCCTGGATTGTGCCCTGTGCGTGGCTGGAGCCAGTCCATACCCAGGTGCTCGTGTGCCAGAGGCCGGACCGCAGCGGCAGCGCCGGCAGGAGCAGTGTCCAGCTGCCGTGCAGCGCTGCAGGTTGGGTGCTGCAGCCGTGGCCCGCCACGAGCCTGCTCCATTCTCACTGCCCGTCCGTGGAGCAGCGGCGTGTGGGAACGGTGCGCGAGGAGCTGTGCCATGGGGAGCGGAGAGGCCACCCTTGGCAGGTGCCTGCTCAACCTGCCGGCGTGTGGTGCAGTGCAGGCCCCGTCCCCGGAGCCTGGGGTGCGTCCCCTCGCCCTGCGGAGCACGGCAAGGCGTGGGGTGGGCTGAGGGCTTCGAGCGGCGCAGCCGGGGCTGGCGGCCCTGTGCCTGGGGCTGCCTCCCGGCACCGTTCCTCTGCCTTGGCTTGGGCTGCCTGCAGAGCTGGCCAGAGTTGGTGTGTGGGCAGAGTTTCTAAGCTCTGTGGGATGGGGGTGGGCAGGGGTCGAACTGTCCTCGCAGGTCCTCCCCCTCGCGCTCCCCTGGCCAGCCCGCTGCGGGTGTCTGTGCAGCGTGCCGGCAGGGATCCCGCGCTGGCTGCTGCCTGCTCCCGCGGCCGCAGGGTGGGCTCTGGCCCTGGCCCCTTCTCCCACGGGCAGGGTGCTGGGTGGGAGGGTGGGACGCGCTGCTCTGCAGCCGGGCCAGCCTCCAGGATGTGCCGGAGGGGAGACGGAAATGACCGGACTGCAGAGGGTTTAAAAATAACTGGCTGGGAGGCTGCGTGGCCCCCGGGCCCAGCTGGGCTGCGCTGGCACCGCGTTCTTCCCCCGTCCCGGCGCCGTCCCCGCCGGGCAGCGTGAGCACTGCTCACCAGCCGGTCTCTGCCGCGAGTGCGGTGGGCAGGCTGGACACCGGTGCGTGGTGGACACTCCGGTGCGGTGTGGGTTTGCCGGGTTTGGTGTGCTGGGAGAAGGGGCCCGCGAGCACCCTGGGCCCTGCGGTGCCTCTTCAGCACGTTGGCAGCCCCGGGAGGCGTCGTGCGGTGCTGGTCCTTGGCCCAGGCAAGCGTGAGGAGCAGCAGAGGCCACCTCGGACCCTCCTGTCCCCGGCGGAGGCCGCGGGGCAGCGGCGCCTGGAGCCTGGCCGCGGGCAGGACGGGGCTGCGAGCTGGGGCGCCGGGCCCGGGGCAGCTCCGGGTGCGGGGCTGCAGGCGGGCGGGTGGGGAACCGGGGGTCAGGGTCTCGTGCCCATCTCACCCCTTCCTCTGCTGCAGATCTTTGGCGATTATTATCACTTTCGGCACAGTGGCGTAGTGAAGCGCTCGCTCTCGCCCCACCAGCCCCGGCACAGCCGCTTGGCCAGGGAGCCGCAGGTACGTGCGACGCGCCGTGGGTCCCTGCCCCGCTTCTGGGGGACCTGCCTTGGTGGCAGGAGCCGCAGGTGCGCGTGAGCCCGCCCTGGCGCAGGCGGGGGAGCAGCCGCCTTGCACCATCCCCGGCCTGCGGCAGGGCGAGGAGGGGGCTCGGCGCGCGGCCAGCGCGGGAGGGTGTTGGCAGAGCGGCGTCACTGGCTGGTGGCCTCTTGCGCCCCTGGAGAGCGGCAGCCTCGGCTCCCCGGAGTGCTCTCCCTTCTGGCGCGCGGGCGAGGCAAGCCCGGCCCCAGCGCGGCAGGGTCGGCGTGACCTCCGGGTCCAGGGCTGGAGTGCCAGCCGGCCGGCGGTGCCGTGCCCAGCAGGGCGTATGGCGCGGGTGGCTGCCGGCAGGCTCCGGGCTTGCCAGCCCGCTGCTCAGTGGAGCTCAGCGCCCCGGCCTGCATCCCGCTGGAGCCGAGCCGCGTGGTGCCCGGTGCAGCCGGGCCGCCTGCTCCTGTCTCGCCTGCTCTGGCTCCGAGCGGACTGCGAGCTCCCTGGCAGAGCCCTGCGGGCAGGCGGCCGGCTGAGGGGCCCGGGGAGCTGCTGGCTGCCCCGGGAGCACGGCCCGGCCCGGCTGGGTGCGCATCGCCCTGGCTGCCATGGAGAGCAGGCAGGGTTGCGGCGCCGCACGGCAGCTCCCTCCTGTCTGTGCCCCCAGGTGCACTGGCTGGAGCAGCAGGTGGCAAAGCGCAGGACCAAGAGAGACATCTTCATGGAGCCCACCGACCCCAAGTTCCCGCAGCAGTGGTACCTGGTGAGCGCCGGCGGGGTGCCGGGGCTGCGCGGGGCCGGGTGCGGAGGGGCGGCTCTGCGGGCCCGTGCTGCACTGGTGCGGCTGCGAGGGCGCAGAGGGGCTGTCAGGCTGCTGCTCGCCCCGGCCAAGGCCAAGGTCTCCTCAGAGAGGCAGGTTGGAGGCAGGGGCTCTGCCTGGGTGCCCCTCGGGGGGAGGCTGCACGAGCAGAGCTGCAGGTTCCCTGCAAGCAGCTCTGGCAGGGCCAGGGAGAGCCCGGGGCCTGGCTAGCAGGGCAGTCGGCCCGTTGCCTGTCCCAGGGTTTGGGACCATGCTCGTGCCTGCTGCCTCCAGGGTCAAGCTCAGGTGGCCCATGCAGGCCTGATCTCTGCGAGGGCAGCTTTGCTCACTGGGCCCAAGCAGAACTGAGGGCTGCTCGATGTCCTCTCCGTGTGGCCCTCTTCGGCCCTGTGCAGCGCTCTGGGCCCTCAATGCAGGGTTGAACGCGTTGTCTGCCCTGATCCCAGTCCCGTGGGGTTTCCTCATCCCCACGCCACAACAGTGGAGCCGAAGCTGCTGCTTGCGTGTCCTGGCCCCAGGCCGGGAGGGTCCAGGTGCACCCCGTGCCGTGCCGGCAGCTGGGCACGGTTCACATTGCCAGGACTTCTTTTGGCAGTACAACACAAACCAGCGGGACCTGAATGTGCGTCAGGCCTGGGAGCAGGGCTACACTGGCAAGGGCATCGTGGTCTCCATCCTGGATGATGGCATTGAGAAGAACCACCCGGACCTGGAGGGCAACTACGTAAGTGTGGGAGGCTCCCCCCGGGCAGAGCAGCTCCTGAGGCCGGGCCGCGTGCGCGTGGAGCCTGTCGGGGCAGAGCTGTCAGCCCGGTTCAGTCCTGGGACCGCGTGGGAGAAGAGCAGGAGGGAGCGCCCGCGCCCATCACCCAGCCCAGCATCACTGACGTGGGTTTCGGTCATGGCCCCAGGGCAGTGGCCCTTGGTGGCCTGGGTTGCCAGCCTCTAACTGCCAGATCTGTCCTCTAGGATCCAGGGGCTAGCTTTGATGTCAATGACCAGGACCCAGACCCGCAGCCCCGCTACACGCAGATGAATGACAACAGGTGAGAAAGGAGGCGATGGTGAGGGTGGTGGAGCCCAGCTGCAGGAAGGAAACGTGGCTTCAGGTGGACTCTGGCCCCACGGATCATGGGGGGATGTGAGGGGGGTGCATCCTTCTGCCCCCTGAGACCCCCTGCCTCCCTTGCTCCCGGCCGGGAGCCAGTGCAGACTGCTCCAGAGCAGGAGGGTCAGATGCGGTTGTGTCCTGCAGGCTGGGCACGGCGGGGGCATCGCCCGCGCGGCTGGGAGAGGCAGGGCGCCGCTCCTCAGGGGGCGGCGGGTGCCGGCGCCCTGCTCCGCGCCCACCTCTGAGCGCAGTGTGCCGTTCCCGTTGCAGACACGGCACGCGCTGCGCCGGGGAGGTTGCTGCCGTGGCAAACAACGGGATCTGCGGCGTCGGCGTGGCTTACAATGCCAGGATCGGAGGTGGGTGTCACCCTGCCCCTGCAGGGAGAGCCGGGCTGGCGCTCGGCTCTGGCAGGTGCTGGCAGCTGGCGCTGCGGTGGTAACGCGGGGTCTCAGCGCTGCCGGCCAGGGCAGTTCGGTGACACCGTGACGGCCTGTATCGTGGGGCACCGGCCTGTAGCCGGGCCGCAGCGGTGCTGAGCGGGGCCGCCCGGCCCGGCCCAGCCTGGCGCCGGCGCCGTGACGTCTGCTCTCTGGCCCTAGGCGTGCGCATGCTGGATGGGGAGGTGACTGATGCTGTGGAGGCCCATTCCCTCGGCCTCAATCCCAACCACATCCACATCTACAGTGCCAGCTGGGGCCCCGAGGACGACGGGAAGACGGTGGACGGCCCGGCCCGGCTGGCGGAGGAGGCTTTCTTCCGAGGGGTCAGCCAGGTGAGCCGGAGAGCGTGCCGGGGCCGGGCCAGGCCGGGCGGCTGCCGCCTCTCCCCCAGGCCTGCCCTGCTTGTTTGGGGCAGCTGGGTTGTCCTAGCTCTCCCCCGTGAGTTGTCTTTCGCTCCATCTCTGCAATCAGGCGCTGTTGGTTTTTCTGGTTCTTCCTGTGTGATGGCTCTGAGTCATGGCTCTTCCAGTGCTTATCTCTCCTTTCCGAGCAGCCCCATGCCGTGCTTATCTCTCCTTTCTGATCGGACCATGTCATCGCTGCTCAGAAAGCTCCCCCGGAGCCCAGCGCTGGGCCCGTCTCTCCCCGCTCTGTGAATCCCTGCGCTGGTTCCCGTCTCGATGCGTGCCAGCAGCTCATCCTCGCTCCTGCTGCCTGTCCTCCCTCCCCACTCTCCTCGCCTGCTGTCGGTTTGCTTTGTGCCTCGGCTGAGCCGTGATGCAGCCTACGTGGCTCGTCTGCGCTGCATGTTTCTGCCTGGGATTCCCTGCATGGAAAGACGCGTGCGGTGCGAGGCAGGGCTGGCAAACCCGCCTGGTCAGGCCACGCCGCCCGGTCACACGTGCTGTGAACGGTGTTCAGCCGCCGGTCAGGCACCGCTCTATGGAGCTCCTGCAGGGCTGCCAGGCAGCTGCGAATCCCACACGCGTACAAACCCCTCCAAGTCAGCCAGGCAGAAAGACACTGGTTCTTGGGACCCACCCCGCTGCAGTGCCTGCTGCCACGCAGCTCCTCACCTTTGGGGGCAGCACCCGTAGCCTCTGCGGAGCTGCCCTGGTGTCTCCTCCACTGCTGTCTCCCCGCGTCCCGCAGCATGACAGCGCTGCGGAGGCTGTGCTGCGAGCCCAGACTGGAGGGCAGCGTGGTAGCACCGGGGTTCCCGGTGTGCCGGCTGCGTGTGCTCACAGTCTTGTCTCTCCCGCTTGGACTAACGGTGCTCTGGGGCCGGGGCTCTGTGCTTGGCAGCACAAGCGGCACGAGCACGCCGGTGCTAGCCCTCGCTCTGCCTCTCTCGTTAGGGCCGAGGGGGGCTAGGCTCCATCTTCGTCTGGGCGTCCGGGAACGGGGGCCGCGAGCACGACAGCTGCAACTGCGATGGCTACACCAACAGCATCTACACGCTGTCCATCAGCAGCACCACGCAGTACGGCAACGTGCCCTGGTACAGCGAGGCCTGCTCCTCCACCCTCGCCACCACCTACAGCAGCGGCAACCAGAACGAGAAGCAGATCGTGAGTCCGGGCTGTGGAGCTGAGGGGCTGGGAGCTCGCGGAGGGGCGGCGCGGGCGGCGAGCTGCAGCCCCGTGGGGCACCAAGCGTGCTGGGGCATGGCGGGCGGTGCTGCTGGTGTGCAGAGCTGGCCCCGCTCCGCATGCCGATTTCCGCCATGCAGCAGCCCTGCGGGTTGCTCTTGTGCGACCAGGCCAGGTCAGCTGTTCTGCCTTGCATTCCTCTGCTTGGCAGGGACACGTGTGCCCTGCAGCAGCTCTTGGTCGACAGCCTGGGGGTGTCCAGCTGGGTGCTGCACCTCCCACCCTTGGGCTCTTTCTTGCAGGTGACAACTGACCTGAGACAGAAATGCACCGAATCACACACGGGGACATCGGCCTCAGCACCCCTCGCTGCCGGCATCATTGCCCTCGCTCTGGAGGCAAAGTAAGGCCAGGCACGGAGTGGGGGGGGAGGCTGAAGCCCCGTGTGAGCCAACAGACCTCGGTCTGGGACTCATCTGGGGCCTGGAGGAGCTGTGCCAGCATCTGAGCCTTGCATCTCCCTGCAGCAAGAACCTGACGTGGCGGGACATGCAGCACCTGGTGGTGCAGACATCGAAGCCGGCGCACCTGAACGCAAACGACTGGGTCACCAACGGTGTCGGCCGCAAAGGTGCCCGGGGTGCCAGGGCCTGGCGGGCTGGGCCGGGCTCGGGGCTCATGTTCTGGAGCACCACGAGCCTGGGGGTGCTGGGGGCAGAGCACCCGCAGTGGCGCCGGGGAGGGCGGAGGAGGCAGGTGGCGCATCGCCCCCACGAGCAGTGCAGCACAGGCAGGCTGTGCCGGCCGGGACGGTGCGGTGCGCGTGCTCCTTCAGGCACATCCTCGCTTCCCTGACCGCCTCTCTGTCCACAGTCAGCCACTCCTACGGCTACGGCCTGCTGGATGCTGGGGCCATGGTGAGCCTGGCCAAGAACTGGACCACGGTGGGACCTCAGAGGAAATGCGTCATTGACATCCTCACGGAGCCAAAGTAAGGGCTGGTGAGCCCAGGAGGGCATTGCCCAGTGCCTGCCGCGTGCCCAGCTCCGCACAGGAGCCAAGCTGGGGAGGCTCTCGGCCCCAGGGCAGGGAGGATCTCGTGGGCTGAGCTGCTTCCTCAACTCTGCATCCAGTGGGCCACCATCTCGGGAGAGCTTGGGAAGGGCTGGAAAAGCTGCCTTCAGCTTGGTTTCTGGGAGGCGCCAGAGCTTCCCCGCTCCTGCTCTGGCTGGGCAGGGCGTAGTGGGGACACATCCAGACTGGGATGCTGTGGTTTTGGGAGCAGCAAGCACGAGTCATCAGACAGAGGGGCTTTTCAGGGGTCAGACAGAAGCTCCTTTTACTCCCGCTTGGCCGCAGCCTCAGTGCAGTGTGTGCTGCGTCTCGTGTGGCTGCGAGCGGGGCGCTTTCTGGGAGCTCCCGTCCCCACCGGGAGGGCGTCCCTGCTTGCTGGCTCTGCTTGGTGCCCTGCCTGCTCCCCGGGACTGCAGCCTGGGCACACAGAGGCCAGCGCGGGCCCTGCCTGCGCAGGACGGACGTTCTCTGTGCTTGGCATTGCACCGGGCTCCGTGGCCAGGAGCCGGCTCTGCTGCGGCTGCTGGCCCCGCTTGGCTGCAGGCGAGGAGGCCGCGCGGTGGCAGCGGGATGGGGACGCGCCAGTGCCCCGTCCCATGGCTGGCGGGGCTGCGCGGGGCGGTGCTGGCCCAGTGTCCAGCGAAGAAAGGGCCCATTCATGGCCGGCACAGAGCCGGGATTCAGGAGAGGCAGCTGGGCAGCGTGCGCTCAGCAGAGCAAAGCCCTCCCCACCCCCGGCCCTTCCAGGAATGGGGATGAGTCGCGCGTGACACTAAGGCTGCGCGCTGCTTGGGGCCGTCTGCTTCCTACGGCCGCAAAGGGCTGCGTCCCATCAGTGGGGAGGAGGCTTCAGCCCAGCTGCTCTGGGATCGCGTCCCGGCCCCACTATCGTGCCCCCTCCGGCCCCACCATCACGCACCCTCCGGCCCCTCAGCACCACCGCTTGCGGGGCCTGGGCAGTTCCCAGGCTCGGGCTGTGCAGGTCTGTGCAGCACCCGCAGCATTGGGGCGCCTGGGCCGGGGGCTCCTGCTCGCCCTCCCCTGCCGGGGCAGCTCTGGGGCTCCTGTCACCCTTGGCTTTCCTTGGCAGGGACATCGGGAAGCGCTTGGAGGTTCGGCGGAAAGTGGACGCTTGCTTGGGGAAGGCGAACTACATCAGCCGGCTGGAGCATGCGCAGGCCAGGCTGACGCTGTCCTACAACCGGCGGGGGGACTTGGCCATCCACCTCGTCAGCCCCATGGGCACCCGCTCAACCCTCCTGGCCTCCCGGTAGGTGCTGGGGCTGCAGGGTGCCGCTGGGCTGCCCCGGCCGGGTGGGCGCGCGCGGGTCCGGGACCCCAGGACACGTCTCGCCCCCCTCTCGCCCCAGGCCCCACGACTACTCAGCGGACGGCTTCAACGACTGGGCCTTCATGACGACGCACTCCTGGGACGAGGACCCTGCTGGGGACTGGGTGCTGGAGATCGAGAACACTAGTGACGCCAACAACTACGGTAGGGCTGGGCTGGGGTCCCTGCTGCCGCTGCCTGCTTTCCGGGCTGGGGACGCTCTGCATGCTCCCGGCATCCCGCATGGCACAGCGGGTGCCGGCGGCGCTTCAGGCCATGCTGGCTGGGGAGAGGCCAGGAGGGGAAGCGGCTGCCCTATGAGCGCGCGGGGTCCCGGCAGGCTGGTGCCATGCCGTGGGGAGCCCCGGTCCGTGGAGGAGGTGCCCGTGGCCCGGTGGCGCCGTGGGCCTGTCCTGTGCCGGGCTGGGCTCTTCCTGGCACTGGGTGCAGCCCCACAGCCTGGCTGTTCCCGGTGCACGTCCTCCGCCTGTGACCGGACTGGTGGCAGACGGCCCCGCGGGTGCACCGGCAGCTCCTCACCCGCCGTGTCCATGCAGGCACGCTGACCAAGTTCACGCTGGTGCTCTATGGGACGGCGACTGAGTCCCCGAGTCTCTCCAACCAGCTGGAGAGCAGCGGCTGTAAGACGCTGACCTCCAGCCAGACCTGTGTGGGTGAGTGCGGGGCTGGGGGAAGCGCCGGCGCCCGGCCGCAGGGCCGCTCCTGCCGCCTGGCGCCCGCTGACCGCTGCCTCTCCCGCAGTCTGCGAGGAGGGGTACTACCTGCACCAGAAGAGCTGCCTGAAGCACTGCCCGCCCGGCTTCGCGCCCGGCATCCAGAGCACGCACTACACCCTGGAGAACAGCGTGGAGCCCATCTCGCCCCACCTGTGCCTGCCCTGCCACCCCTCCTGCGCCACCTGCTCTGGGCCCACGGCCAACGAGTGCCTCACCTGCCCGGCACACTCGCACTTCAGCAGCCTCGACCTCTCCTGCTCCCACCAGACGCAGAGCAGCCGCGCGTCGCCCGCCCTGGCCGACGGCGAGGGGCTGGCCGAGGCCCCCCCGCCCGCCAACCTCCCCGTCCTCATTGCCAGCCTCAGCTGCGTCCTCATCGTCGTCATCTTCGTCACCGTCTTCCTGGCGCTGCAGCTGCGCTCGGGCTTCAGCCTGCGGGGTGTGAAGGTCTACGCCCTGGACAGCGGCATCATCTCCTACAAGGGGCTGCCCTCGGATGTGTGGCAGGAGGAGGGCCCCTCCGAGTCGGACGGTGAGGAGTACGAGGCCCACAGCGAGAGGACTGCCTTCATCAGAGACCAAAGTGCCCTTTGATGAGCCCTGCGGCCCCTCCGTCCTGCCCGGCGCCGGGGCCGGCCAGGCAGAGGGGCCCGGACTCAGTTCCCGTCCGCTCCCCGGAGCCCGGGCTGCTCTGGGGGCCCTGCTGCCGCTGTCCTGTGCTCGGCACCGTCCCACGCTCAGCACCATCCCGCAGCGCAGCCCGGGCTGCTCCGCACTGCCACCAGCCCACGCTCGGCACCGTCCCGCGGCCCGGGCTGCTCCAGGGGCCCCGCTGCTGCCGTCCTGTGCTCAGCACCATGCTGCGCTGTGGCCTGGGCTGCTCCGGGAGCCCTGCTGCTGCCGTCCCGGCTTTGCACCGCCACTCTGGGCCCTGTGTCCATCCTGCACTAGGCGCCTGCGCGGTCAGTGGCCGCTGGGGCCATCGCTGGCCCTGCGCTGGCAGCCGGAGCCCTGCCCAGGGTGTCTGCCAGCTGGGGCCGCATGTGAGGCCCCAGGCTGGCGTTGCAGCACAGGGCAGCGCAGGGCATGGGGGGCTCTGCCCTGAGCCGGCCAGGGCTCGGGGTCCTGCTGCCCCCCCCAGCGCCCACCTGGGCCTGGCCACCTCCGCGGCTCCCCGCTGGCCTGCCCGCCTCCGCCCTCGCCTTCCAACAGCAATAATGGCCAGGCCTTGGCTGTCGCTGCCCGCTTCCCGCTGCCTCCCCAGCGGCCAAGGTGGGGACCTGGCGCCTCGCTGCGCTGCAGGGCGGCGGGGACGGGCCCTGGCCCATGCCCCTTCCGTGCTGTGCTGTGCCGTGCCGGCTGCACCCTGCACCGGCTGTGCCAGCTGCGCCCGTGGCTCAGTCCTCCCCGTGCAGGGCTGCGTGCGTGTGTTTGCTGCCGGCAGCGCTGGGGCCTGGGCTGCAGCGCGCCGGGGCCGGCTCTGCCCCGTGCTCCTGCCCGCGCGGGGCCGGGGCCAGCAGGGACGCAGCCCTCTCTGCGGCAGCGCCCCGGGCTGGTCCCTGCACCTGTGGCCGCCCCGGCGCGCTCCCCCTGCCCCCCGACGTGCCTTGCCCCCCCTTGGTGACAATCCGTTCTGCTCCCGGCCGGAGCCCCCCCAGCGCCCTCGGTTCCACGGCTCCCGGGGCCGGGCTGGTGCCGCGCACCCCCTCCGCAGCCCCTTGCGCACCGGGGCTGTGCTGCCCCACGGCGCCGGCGCCCGCTGCCAGCCCAGGCCCAGCCGGTGCGGTGCCGCCCGCCGGGGGCCACAGGACTATTTTTCTATAATAACTTTTTGGTGCACAGTAATTTTTTCTTGTAATTTAATCAGCCGGGAGCTGCCTCCTGAGCCTGTTTTTAATTTAATGGATGTGGATATAACGCTAGAGAGACTGAGTTATTAAATGTTCAGAACTATGCAAACCAGCTCCCCGCGGCCTGTGCTCTGTGTCCGCGGCCCTGCGTGGCGCTGGGGTCCCTGGGCAGGGGGTCCCGTGCCCCCGGACGGGCAGGAGCCGCCCGGAGCCAGTGCCCCTCCGGCGGGGAGCCAGCCCCGGCGCAGACCGGCCCTGCTCTCCCGAGCCGCAGGAAGCGGCTGCTGCCCAGGAACCCGCAGAAACGGGGAACCGATTCAGGAACCGGCGGCAGGGCTGAGCCGGGGGAGCTGTGCCCTGGTCCCACAGCCCTGCGGCCCAGGCGTCCGGCACAGCCCCGCGGCAGCAGAGCCTGGCCAGGTCCGGGGGGGCCCCGCAGCAAGGGGGGCAGCTCGCAGCAGCGTTTCCTTCGGGGGCTGGCGAGCGCCGCTGCAGCGGCCTTGCGGCTCCTGTGCTCGTGGTCGCTGCAGCTTCCTGTGGTCGCGAGCGCGTCCCAGCCCTGTGCTGGTTCCTCCCTCGCCTGTGCAAGGCCTGAGCTGGCAGCGCCAGGCAGGGTGCAGCTGCCCCCCAGCACCCACGGTGGGTCCTGCCCGACCCCGCGCAGGAGCGGCGCAGGCTGCTGGGCCGGGCAGGATCTGCTGTGACCAGCGCCGTCGACGCCGTTGCCCTCGGAGGAGCCCCCTTTCTGCTACGTCTGCACCCGAGCCGGAGCCACACAGGGGGACCAAGGAGGTTGGTGTTGGCACAGCTGGGGGCTTTGTCTCGTCAGCAGCCGCTCTGAGTGCTGGCGGGCCGCGCGGCGAGCGCTGCCCCAGGAGCCGCTGGTGACCGTCCCTGAATGGCGCTGAGCGGAGGGGAGCCCCGGCAGGGCCAGCCCAACCCTGCGCCTCTGCTGCGCCGCGGGCCGGCGACCGCCCATGTGCAGGATGCACAGCGGTGCAGGGGGCTCAGGACCGCGCCGGGGCCCCGGTGTGGGTGAGTGCATGCAGCTGGGCGGGATGCGCCCAGCGCCCATGTGCCCGGCCCCGCGCAGCCCCGCAGGACACGGCCTAGCAGCATGTGGGAGGATGCAAAACTGGGTGAGAGCAGCAGTGTGGCCTGCAGCGACTCTTCCACTGCAGGCAGAGGACAGTGCGGCTGGGAGGGAGGGTTGCGCAATCACCATTGCGCCCGTGACTCGCAGCACGGCGTCCCGGCGGGAATGGCTCCCCCCTGCTTCAGTGCCTTTGACCGGAGCTGCCTGGATGCAGCTATGAGCCAAAGTCCCTGGAGGCAGCCTGGTCCGGGCAGGAAGGGCTGGGGGATGCTGGAGGGATGCCAGGGGGATGCACACCTTCAGCCCAGCTTGCAAAATGCCTGCGAAGCTTGTGAGAACTCTATGAACTTCCCTCTCGGGAGCAGGTGGTGCCTGTGGGCTCTGCTGGCATCACAGCTGCTGCAAACCGAAAACAGAGCTGTTCCCAGGGAGGCTTTGGGGCTGGGGAGCAGGAACTGGGGCTGGGGAGCGGGTTAACGCGAGCCACGGGGCAGCTGCAACTCTGGTGTTAGAGGAGCCGATCTGACCCTAAAACGTGTCAAGAAAATTACTGTTTCTGGGGAGACCGGCACTAACGATGCTGGGGAGCTTCGGCAGAGGTGAGAGCCCAGGGATGGCAGGACCCACCAGCAGGCAGGACCATGGCGATCCCGCACGGGGCCCGTGGCAGCTGGCGAAAGGCCTAATGGGGCGGGCAGCAAACGGGGCAGGCAGCAAACGGGGCATTGATAGAAATCCTCCTGACCAGGCGGGGAGCCGCGGTGAGACTGGTGGGGATTTGGGGGTTCGGCGCAGGCTCCAGGGGCCTGCAGAGACCTCGGTGCCTGCCGGGCTGCTGCTGGGTGAATCCAGCCCCCGCGGCAGCCCCCGGCCATGCTGCCCCACCTGCAGCCCCCGGCTGTGCCGCCCCGCAGCACGTCCGCTGCACCATGGGAGTGCGCGTCAGGAAAACCTCTGTCTCGGAAAGGTTCCCCCCAGCAAGTTCCTCAAAAACTGGAAGCGGTTGGAATGTGTCTTGCCTGTGACAGCATAGGATCAGATTAGCCAGAGGTGTTGCAAGAGCAAGCAGTGCCCCAGTCTTGGGGGAGCCCTCGGCTGCCACGTGCTGCCCCACGGGGCCGGGAATGACCCTCCCCGCGGTGCCCTGACACCAGCTCCTCGATGTCCCCAGGAAGCACAGCCTCCCCCTGCGCTGGGCAAAGTCGTCCCTGGACTGCTCGTGGCATTAACCGGGAGCCTGTGGGCATGGCGGCACCTGCACCATGGCTGCTTGCAGCACCGAGCCCCACGGGAGCAGGCGGGTGCAGTGGGTGGGCGGCCGCGCACTGGCAGCCAGGGCCCTTCGGGACGGCTCCTTCGCCCCGCGGGCTGGGCTGCTCCCGTGTGCAGCTGCGGGGCAGAGCAGGAGGCTGCGCGCTCCCCCGTGTGTGCACTCCCCCATGCACACCGTCCTGAGCGCATGCCCCCCTGTGCACGCTCCCCTCCATGTGCACGCTCTCCTGTGTGCACATTCACCCGTGTGCACTCATCCGTGCACACTGACCTGCGCATGCTCCCCCACGTGCATGTTCCCCCATGTGCACACTGTGCTGGCAATCCCTCCTCAGGGAAGCTCCCCCCGGGGCCAGGACCTGCCTCCATCCCGTGGGAGCAGGGATCTCCTGGATGAGCAGTGGGACAAACCTCCCCGGAGGTGGCAGGGCTGGAGGGAGCCAGCGGCAGACGGCGAGCCGGGGCACTGGGCCGCAGCAGTGGCGGTTCCCCTCGCCGTGCAGCTGTGGTGGATGCATTATCCCGCGAAGGAAGCAGAGCAGCGCGTGGGGAGATGGACGCTGGGAGCAGCCTCGTGGGGAGGCGGGAGCGCGGAGCCCAGGGCTGCCCTGCCAGCGGGAGCGGAGCAGGCTCTGGGCGGCGCGAGCTCCTGCCATGCAGCGCCCTGTTGCCACGTGACCGCTGGTGGGCACGAGGGCTGCACCGAGGCCGTGCCGGCGGGATGGCCCCTTCGGAGGGCGCGGGAGCCTCCTTGGGATGCAGGGATCCCAGGATGGGGGCAGCGGAGTGGGCCGGCTGCAGGGCCGGGGCTGGGCAGCCGTGGGGGCTGTGGCGGGCGGCCACAGTGGGAGCCGGCCCCGTGCAGGGAGCCGGCAGGGAGGGGAGGAAACGCAGGAAATCTCGCAATGGCTCTATGGTCAGCGCAGGGTTTCCTGTTCCTCTCTCGGAGCCGGAGCTGCGCCAGGGTCCAGGCACGCACCAGCTGGGCCCCGCAGCACGCCGGCGCAGCGCAGCCCTGTGCGGGACCTCGCGCACACGCAGGTTGGGGGCCGATCCGGCGGGGCGGGGGGTGCCGGTGGGGCAGGGGGCACTGGCAGGGTGGGGGGGCACTGCAGCGGGGATGCGCCCGGCACCTGCCTGGCCCTCAGCACGGCTCGGGGCCACGGCCGGGCCGGGATGGGCTCCCCGCGCCCGCCGGCATCCCGGCACCGCAACCCGTCTGGGCTCGGCCCTCTCCTGCGGGGTTGCACCCCACGGCCCTCGCCCCGGCTCCTGCCTGCAACCCGGGTGCTCGCTGGGCACAGGGTGCGCGGTCCCAACCGTGGGTGCAGAGGCGCCTGTGGACACGGGCAGCCGGAGCGGCCGGAGCCACGGGGCAGGCGGCGCCCGCACAGCCCCTGGCGCAGCCCCCGGCGCAGCAGCAGGAGCTGCCGTTTTCCACCCCGCACTTCCTCCTCGCCATCCCGTCCCCGCGCAGGCCCCAGCCGTCCGCGGGGTGCCGGCCGCGCTCGGCCTCCCGCCTGCGTTGACTCCGCTTTGCAAGGCAGCGGTGCAGGAGTGGGGAGCGGGGCACAGCTGCGGCACAGGAGCAGGGAGCACGGCACGGCCGTGGTGCAGGAACAGGGAGCGGGGCACGGCTGCAGTGCAGGAGCATGGCACGGCCGCGGCTGATCCCTCCCTGCCACCCCCGCAGCCTCGTCCCGCCGGCCCCCCAGCGCCATGGGCTTCGGGCCGGAGCTGTGGTGCCCGCAGGGGCACAGCGCGCTGCTGCGGCTGCAGGACGGCGAGCTGCGCCTGCTGGAGCTGATGAAGAAGTGGATGTCGCAGCGCGCCAAGAGCGACCGGGAGTACGCGGGGCTGCTGCATCACATGTTCTCCCAGCTGGAGAAGCAGGAGGGCCTGGGGCAGCCCCGCGCCGGCGAGCACAGCAGCCGGCTCGGCGAGGTGAGGCGCGGGCGGCTGTACGTCTGTCCGTCGGTCCGTCCGTCGGTCGGTTGGCGCCCGTAGCCCAGCCCTCACGGCCCTGTCCCCGCAGTCGTGGTGGGCGCTGGCGAGCCAGACGGAGACACTGAGCCAGATCCTGCGGCGGCACGCGGAGGAGCTGGCGGCAGGGCCGCTGGCCAAGCTGAGCCTGCTCATCCGCGACAAGCAGCAGCTCCGCAAGGCCTTCAGTGAGCAGTGGCAGCAGCTGAGCCAGGAGCACGCGCGGGTACGGGGACAGGGACAGGGATGGGGACAGCAATGGGGATGGGGACGGGTATGGGGACGGGGCTGGGGACAGGGCCGGGACACTGCGCAGGGCAAGACCGAGCTCGGCTCCCCCGCCGCCCCGACCCCGTCTCCCGCAGGTCACCCAGCAGGAGATGGAGAAGCTGAAGGCGCAGTACCGCAGCCTGGCGCGCGACAGTGCCCAGGCCAAGCGCCGCTACCAGGAGGCCAGCAAAGGTGCGTGCCCGCCCCAGCCACGTCCCCCATGTCCCCGTGTCCCCGCTCCCCTCGGGGCGTGATGGGGAGCACTGCAGGGCACCTTGGGGGCCCTGGTGCCGGGGGGGGGGGGGAATCTGACTTGGCACCCCCAGGCTCCCAGGCACTGGACAAAACTCCTGCAGCATGTTGAAGCTTGGGACGTGGTGCCACAGGTCGGGAATGTCCCCTTGGCGCCGGGATGTGGCGTGACCGCCCTGTCCTGCCCCTCCTGCCCGGCTCCCTCCGGCCCCTCGTGCCCCCGGCCCTGCTGGCTCCCTGCCCGTCTCCGGGGGCCACCGGGTCCCACAGCCTCTCCCTGCAGACAAGGAGCGGGACAAGGCCAAGGAGAAGTACGTGCGCAGCCTCTGGAAGCTCTACGCCCTGCACAACCAGTACGTGCTGGCCGTGCGGGCGGCCGCGCTCCACCACCAACACCACTACCAGCACGCACTGCCCGGCCTCCATCAGTCCCTCTACGGCCTGCAGCAGGAGATGGTCCTCATCCTGTAAGCGCCGGCCCGGGGACCCCACTGCCCTCAGCATCCCATCGCCCCCGTGCACCGGCGGTGCCACGTCCCGCCGCAGCCCGGCCCGTGCGATGGGGCCCTCGAGAAGGGGAGATGCTCCCGCGTCCTGCGAGAGCCCTGCCGGCCGCGTGCACCCTCACTGCCATGTGCCCATGCACCGCTGTCCCCTGACAGCCACCCCAGCATGGGGCCCTGCTAGGGGTCAGCGCAAGACCCAGCCCCAAAGCTGCATGGCATGGCTGGGGCTGAGGGGCTGGAGCGAGCAGGGTGCAGGGAGGGGGCTGTGCGGGCAGGGTGCAGGGTGCAGGGATGGGGCTGTGCAGGCTCTGCTCAGGGTGCAGGGATGGGGCTGTGCAGGCTCTGCTCAGGGTGCAGGGACGGGGCTGTGCAGGCTCCGCGCAGGGTGCAGGGACGGGGCTGTGCGGGCTCCGCGCAGGGTGCAGGGACGGGGCTGTGCGGGCTCCAGGCAGGGTGCAGGGAGGGGGCTGTGCGGGCTCCACGCAGGGTGCAGGGACGGGGCTGTGCGGGCTCCAGGCAGGGTGCAGGGAGGGGGCTGTGCGGGCTCCACGCAGGGTGCAGGGACGGGGCTGTGCAGGCAGGGTGCAGGGTGCAGGGACGGGGCTGTGCAGGCTCCGTGCAGGGTGCAGGGACGGGGCTGTGCAGTCTCCAGGCAGGGTGCAGGGAGGGGGCTGTGCGGGCAGGGTGCAGGGACAGGGCTGTGCAGGCTCCGCGCAGGGTGCAGGGATGGGGCTGTGCAGGCTCTGCGCAGGAAGCAGAGACGGGGCTGTGCGGGCAGGGTGCAGGGTGCAGGGATGGGGCTGTGCGGGCTCTGGGCAGCGTACAGGGACGGGGCTGTGCAGGCTCTAGGCAGGGACAGGGCTGTGCAGGCTCTGTGCAGGAAGCAGAGACGGGGCTGTGCAGGCTCTGGGCAGGGTGCAGGGACGGGGCTGTGCAGGCAGGGTGCAGGGTGCAGGGACAGGGCTGTGCGGGCTCTGGGCAGGGTGCAGGGACGGGGCTGTGCAGGCTCCGCACAGGAAGCAGAGACGGGGCTGTGCGGGCAGGGTGCAGGGACAGGGCTGTGCGGGCTCCACGCAGGGTGCAGAGATGGGGCTGTGCGGTCAGGGTGCAGGGATGGGGCTGTGCAGGCTCCGCGCAGGGTGCAGGGACGGGGCGGTGCAGGCTCCAGGCAGGGTGCAGGGACAGGGCTGTGCAGGCTCCGCGCAGGGTGCAGGGACGGGGCTGTGCAGGCTCTGGGCAGGGTGCAGGGACAGGGCTGTGCAGGCTCCAGGCAGGGTGCAGGGACGGGGCTGTGCAGGCTCCGCGCAGGGTGCAGGGACAGGGCTGTGCAGGCTCCGTGCAGGGTGCAGGGATGGGGCTGTGCAGGCTCCAGGCAGGGTGCAGGGACAGGGCTGTGCAGGCTCCGCGCAGGGTGCAGGGACGGCTCTGCACAGGGGCACGCCAGGCTGTTCAGCCCCTGATGCTCGCGTCCCGACAGGAGGGAGATCCTCTGGGAATACCACAGCATCAGCAGCCTGGTGCAGGAGGACATGCTGGCCGTGCACCAGGAAATAGCCCGCGCTGTCCAGGCCATTGACCCCGC
This sequence comes from Apteryx mantelli, assembly GCF_036417845.1. Lineage (NCBI taxonomy): Eukaryota > Metazoa > Chordata > Aves > Apterygiformes > Apterygidae > Apteryx > Apteryx mantelli. The sequence continues at coordinate 424,809 of NC_089992.1, forward strand.
CACCGAGTACAGCAGCTTTGTGCAGTGCCACAGGTACGCTGCCCTGCCCACATGCCGTTGCGCTGGCTGCACGTGCCCGCCGGGCCGCGGGCAGCTCCAACGCAGGGTCCCAGCCCCGCATGAGGCCAGTGCTCCTCTTGCAGGTACGGCTGCGAGGCTCCGCCGGCCGTGAGCTTCGATGAGAGCCTCCTGGAGGAGACGGAGAACCTGGCACCCGGGGAGCTGCAGCTGAACGAACTGACCGTCGAGAGCGTGCAGCACTCGTGAGCGGGGCCGGGCCGTGGGCCACGCGTGGGGAGCGGGGCTCCATGCGTCCCGGGGCCGCCTGCAGCTGTGTCTCTTGCAGCCTGACGTCCGTCGAGGAGGAGCTGGTGGCCGCCACAGAGGCCGTGAGCAGCAAGGAGCAGCGGGTGCGGGAGCTGCAGGCCGAGATCCGGGGCGAGGAGCAGGGCCTGGGCCCCGGGGAGCGGTGAGGCGCGGCGGGCGGCGGGGAGCCGGGGTGGCGCGGGCGGCGGGTGCTGACCCACCGCGTCATGTCCCCAGGGTGCACTTGCTGGGGAAGCGCCAGGGGCTGCAGGAGGCGCAGCAGCAGCTCCAGGGCTGCCTCTGCGCCCAGGCCAAGCTGCAGGCGCAGCGGGACATGCTGGCCCAGAAGCTGGCGGAGCTGGACTCCCGGGACCCCCTGCCCGCCCTGCCCTTGCCGGAGGACCGGCAGTCCCTCTCCTCCGTGGTGAGTCCGGGGGCCGGGAGCACGCCCAGCTCTGTGGCCCCGCAGCCCTGCGGGCACGGCCGGCACCGCGGGGCGCCGCTCACGCGGCCGCCATCCCCTAGGAGCAGGAGCGGAGCGGGGCCACCGCGCTGGAGACCCTCAAGAACCACATCTCAGGCATCTTCCGCCCCAAGTACCTGGTGAGTCCCCGGGCCGCCCAGCCACCCTGCCTCCGCCCCGGCTGCCCCGCCAGCCTTCCCAGCCCCTCGGCACCCCCTGCCCTTTGCTTTCCTGCCCTGCAGCTGCCCTCCCCACGGCTCTCCAGCCCCCCTGCCCATCATGCTCCAGCCCTTGCTCCCTCTGCCTGCCGGACCTGGCTCCGGGCACAGTTTCCAGGCCCTGCTGCTCCTCCCCACACCTCCAGCGGGACCGTGGGGCATGGCTGGGCTCACCTGCGTCTCCATGCAGCTGCCACCCCCCGTGCCACTGATCCCGGAGGTGCAGAAGCCCCTGTGCCAGCAGGCCTGGTACCATGGGGCCATCCCGCGCTCGGAGGTGCAGGAGCTGCTGACCTGCAGCGGGGACTTTCTGGTGCGGGAGAGCCAGGGCAAGCAGGAGTACGTGCTCAGCGTGCTGTGGGACGGGCAGCCCCGGCACTTCATCATCCAGGCTGGTGACGTGAGTGAGCGCGGGGCAGCACGGGGCGCTGAAGCTGCCTGGGCAGGGGCTGGGGCAGGCCACAGGGCCCCGTGCAGGCATGCACCTTGCTGTGCAGCCACTCACATGAAATGCACGGGGCACATGCATATGTGTACAAGGTGTGTGCATGCATGCCCAGCACAGGGCCCCGGGAGCAAGCCTGACATCATGTGCATGGGTGCCCACTTGCACATGCTGCCTCGTGTGCATGCATGCGCCTGTGTGCATGCCCACGTGTGCATGTCCACGTATGCGCACGTGTGCATACCCCCGCATTCCCACGTGTGCACACCCCCCGCATGCCCACATGTGCACGCCCATGCATGCCCACTTGTGCACACCCCCACATGCCCACGTGTGCACACCCCCGCATGCCCACATGTGCACATCCATGCATGCCCACGTGTGCACGCCCATGCATGCCATGTGCGCGTCCACGCATGCCCACGTGTGCACGCCCATGCATGCCCACATGTGCATGCCCATGCCTGCGTGCCCGACCCTGCAGAACATGTACCGGCTGGAGGGCGACAGCTTCCCCACTATCCCGCTGCTAATCGACCACTGCCTGCAGAGCCAGCAGCCCATCACCCGGAAGAGCGGGATCGTCCTGGCCAGGGCTGTGCTCAAGGTAGTGGCCAGCCGGCGAGGGGAGACGTGTCCCCCGCAGGCAGTGCAGCCCTGGCCCCCAGCCAGACGTGGTGAACGTGGCCCTGAGTCACAGCTTGGTGCTGGGCCCTGTGGGGCTGCGGCACCCCCCCCCGGCTGGCATAAGGGGGCTGCGGAGGGGGTGTAGACTGGGACAGGAGAGGAATTCTCACTGCCCTCCACTGCCTGCTCTCCCCAGGACAAGTGGGTGCTCAACCACGAGGACGTGCTGCTGGGGGAACGCATCGGCCGGGTGAGTGCCGGGCGCCCCGGGCCTGCCCACGGGAGGCAGGGCTGACCCCAGGGGCTCCGCGGGGCACCAGGGGGAGTGATGGCCCCAGGCTGTGCTGCTGCAGGCTTGGCCAGTGCATCGGCCTCTCTTGGCAGGGTAATTTTGGAGAGGTGTTCAGCGGCCGCCTGCGTGCTGACAACACCCCCGTGGCCGTGAAATCCTGCCGGGAAAACCTCCCGCCTGAACTCAAGGCCAAATTCCTGCAGGAAGCCAGGTCTGTATGGCCATCGTGTTCGTCTGTCCCGGCCTGTCTGTCCATCCCCAGGACTTTGGGCCATTTAAACCCCCCGTGGGGCTGCAGCGTCCCTGTGGAGCGAGGGCCCTATCTGGGCTGCACTGCCGGGATGGCACGTGGGCGGCACGTGCCGGGGGGCAGCCTGGCCCCTCACGCGCTCACGGTGCCCGCTGCCGGCCCCGCAGGATCCTCAAGCAGTACAACCACCCCAACATTGTCCGGCTCATCGGCGTCTGCACGCAGAAACAGCCCATTTACATCGTGATGGAGCTGGTGCAGGGTGAGCAGCCACTGCCGAGCGCCCCGCGTGGCCGTGCCCACCGCGCCGGCCAGCCGCCTGGTGCTCACGCCATGCTCCGTGCAGGGGGGGACTTCCTGAGCTTCCTGCGCAGCGAGGGGGCCCACCTCAAGGTGAAGGAGCTCATCAAGATGACGGAGAACGCTGCAGCGGGCATGGAGTACCTGGAGAGCAAGCACTGCATCCACAGGTGGGCCCCGCCGTGGTACGGCGTGCCGCGGCATGGCACGCAGCCCGCGGCTGCCGTGCTCCGGGCAGCACCATGCCGGGAACCTGCTCTGGTGCCGGCCCCGGTGCAAGGGGTGCCACGGGACAGGCGGCCGCGTGGGAGCTGCAGCCGGGGGCGGCCTGGCCTGGTTTGTGCATGGCCAGATGGAGGCAACCCAGGGGTCCTGGCTTGGTGACACTGGTTCGGTGCGGAGCGGGGGGCACCCAGGAGTCCCTGCTCCCCCAGGCCTGTGCCGTGCCCCGGGGAAGGCCCTGCTCCTGCGCCGCGCAGAGGGGCACGAGTGCGGCTGAGGGCTCTGCACCATCCCCAGGGACTTGGCCGCTCGCAACTGCCTGGTGACGGAGAAGAACGTGCTGAAGATCAGCGACTTCGGGATGTCGCGGGAGGAGGAGGGCGGTGTCTACGCCTCCACGGGGGGCATGAAGCAGATCCCCGTGAAGTGGACTGCCCCAGAAGCCCTCAATTACGGTACAGCCGCAGCCCGGGATCCTGCACAGCCCAGGGCTGTGGTGGGACGAGGGAAGGGGAGGCTGCGCCAGCCTGGCAGCATGGCTGGGACCCGGGTGTCCTGGGCTGCCGAGGGTCCCGCGTGGTGGGTGATCCCAGGCAGCGGGTCTGTCCTGTACGGTGGGTGATCCCGGGCAGCGGGAGGTGGCAAGCACGGGCACAGCCAGTGGTGTGGTGCCGCGTCCCGCACTGCCAGCACCCGCTGTGCCCCCAGGCCGGTACACCTCGGAGAGCGACGTCTGGAGCTTCGGGATCCTGCTGTGGGAGGCCTTCAGCCTGGGCGCCGTCCCCTACGCCAACCTCAGCAACCAGCAGACGCGCGAGGCGGTCGAGCAGGGTAAGGCACCGTGGGTCCCCACCGGTGAGGGCTGCTGCGGGCCAGGGAGCCTCATGGGGCCGCGGGCCCTGCCCCACGGTCGGCCGCGCGTGGCAGCACCCCATCCCCGCTCTGCCCCCAGGCGTGCGGCTGGACCCCCCCGAGCAGTGCCCCGACGAGGTGTACCGCCTGATGCAGCGCTGCTGGGAGTACGACCCCCGCAAGCGGCCCAGCTTCAGCACCCTCCACCAGGAGCTCATCAGCATCCGCAAGCGGCACCGGTGAGCGCAGGGCGCCCAGCCAGCGCGCCCCAGAGCCGGGCACGGCTGCGCCGCGCCGCTGGGACCCCACATGGGGCAGCTGCCCCTGCCGCGGTTCCCCGCTGCGAGGTGGTGGCCGCACCGGCTGCCCGGCCGCGCTGCAGCCCTCGTCCTGGCGATGCCAACCCGCTCCTGCTCCTGCTCCTGCTCCCGCTCTGGCCCCAGCCCCAGCCCCAGCCCCGGCCCTGGGGTGCCGGGCCAGGCGGCCCCAACGCATTGTACTGGCGTTTGTTCCTGTGTAATAAACCCAGCGCTCTGCCATGCTGTGTCGGTCGAGGGGAGGTGGTGCACGGCGAGCCCCCGGCAGCCCCAAGGACCAGCCCAGGGCACTGCCGGCAACCCGGACCCGGCCCTGAGGCCAGGACGGGGTGTGGAGCTGGCCTGGGGGCGCCGGGGGCTGGTCCAGCCCTGGGGGCTCCAGGGGACCGGCTGGGTCTGGGTCTGGGTCTGGAGGCTCCGGGGGTGGCTAGGCCGAGCTGGGGGCTCCATGGGGCCTGGCTGGGGCCGGCCTGGGGGATCTTTTGGGGATGGCTGGGTTCAATCCCGGGGGGTTCCAGAGGGGCGGCTGGGGCTGGGGCTGGGGCTGGAGGCTCTGCCAGTGGCTGGACTCAACCCGGGGGGCTGCGGGGGTGGCTGGATTCAATCCCGGGGGGCTCCGAGGGTGGCTGGGCCCGGCCAGGGGCTCGCGGGGCCTGGCCGAGGGTCCGCTTCCCCGCTGGCGGCTCGGGCCCGGCGGGCCGGCGGCAGCGGTGGCGCCGCGGGGCCGGGGCCGGGGCCGGGGGCCGGGGACCGGGACCGGGACCGGGACCGGGGCCGGGGCCGGGGGCCGGGGACCGGGGCCGGGGCGGCGCGGGGGGCGGGCGCCGCCGGGGCGGGCAGGGCGGCGGCGGGCGGGGCCTGGCCGCATCCCGGCGCGGCGGCCGGCGGGGCCCGGGGCCGGCGGCGCTGCCGGCGCGGCGCGGCCGATGTGAGGAGCCGGGACGGGCCGCGGAGCCGCGGAGGGTAAGAGCGGGCCGCGCCGCCGCGGCTGCACGGGGCCCGGCCCGGCCCCGCGGCCCCCCGCGGCGGCGCCGCCCCCTCCCTGCCCCCGCCGCGGCCGGGCCCAGAGCCCGGGGCCGGGGCCGGGCGCGCTGCGGCCTACTGCGGCCTGCCCGCCGCACCGCCACCGCCACCGGCCCGCCCGGCACGGCACGGCACGGCACGGCACGGCACCGCCACCGGGCCCGGCCTGCCCGGGCTCCTGCACCGGGCTCGGCCTGAGGAGCCCCGCGGGGCCCCGCCGCTGCCCCCCCCCGGCTCAGGGCTGAGCTGAGCGGGGCTGAGCTGAGCCGGACGCGGCAGGTCGTGGCGGTCACTGCGTGGGGGTGGTGGGAGCCGGCGGCGCCGCGCGAGGCCGAGGGGTCCCAGGGCCGCCGTGCACGGCCGAGCAGGATGTGGCACCTCCACACAAGGCTGAGGGGTCCCGGGGCCGAGGTGCCGCTGTGTACGACCGAGTGGGATGTGGCACCGCCACGCAAGGCCGAGGGGTCCCGAGGCCGAGGTGCCGCTGTGCACGGCTGAGCGGGACGTGGCACTGCTGCACGAGGCCGAGGGGTCGCGGGGCTGCTGTGCACGGCCGAGTGGGACGTGGCACCGCCACGCAAGGCCGAGGGATCCTGTGGTGAAGGGGACATGGCACTGCTACATGTGGCCAAGGGGTTGCGGCAGGTGCTGGCCTGGGCAGCAGCAGGCAACACTGGGGCTATCGTCCATGTCCTCTCTCCCACGTGGCAGGTCTGTCCCTGCAGCCCCCCGGGATGAAGCTGAAGAAGCAGGTGACGGTGTGTGGAGCTGCCATTTTCTGCGTGGCCGTCTTCTCCCTCTACCTGATGCTGGACCGGGTGCAGCACGACCCCACGCGCCACCAGAGCGGGGGCAACTTCCCCAGGGTGAGGCAGTGCTGGAGGGCCGTGGGGACGGGCTGTGCCGCCTCTGGGGCAGCGCAGGCAGGCGGTGAGGGCCAGGCCTGCTGGGTGGCCGGCTGGCACCCGGCGAGGGGCCTCTGCTGCTTGCTACCTGCTGGTGTCTGCGCACGCGGGGACCAGGCAGAGCCCCATGCCAGGGCACCGCTCTCACTGCGATGTCTGTGACCCAGAGCCAGATCTCGGTGCTGCAGAACCGCATCGAGCAGCTGGAGCAGCTCCTGGAGGAGAACCACGAGATCATCAGCCACATCAAGGACTCGGTGCTGGAGCTCACAGCCCATGCTGAGGGGCAGCCGGCGCTGCCCTACCACACCCCCAATGGTTCCTGGGTGCTGCCCCCCGAGAGTCGCCCGAGCTTCCTCTCGGTCTCCCCGCAGGACTGCCAGTTTGCCCTGGGGGGCAAGGGCCAGAGCCTGGACCTGCAGGTGGGAGGCTGAAATCTTGACCCAGGGGTCAGTGCAAGGGGGCAGGGGGTCCTTGGGCTCCCGGCTCTGCTGTGCTGGGAGGGTCTGTCGGGTGCTAGTGCTGCCATATCAGGGTGTCTGCGGGGTCTTGGCTCTGCTGTGTTGTGGGTCTCGTCCCCATGCCTGCCCCCACTGAGCCCTGTCCACCACCTCGCAGATGCTGGCCGTGTACTCCCTGCTGCCCTTCGACAACCAGGATGGTGGTGTGTGGAAGCAGGGCTTTGACATCACCTACGAGCCTAGTGAGTGGGACACGGAGCCCCTGCAGGTGTTCGTGGTGCCGCACTCCCACAATGACCCCGGTGAGCAGGCAGGGAAGGGCGGGTGGGGGAGGCAAAGGGCTAGCCCAGCGTGTGCTGCTCTGCACCGCTGCCTGGGGAGGGCTTGGCCCCGCTTAGTGGCAGCCCCACGTGTACTGACAGGTTGGATCAAGACCTTTGACAAGTACTACTACGACCAGACGCAGCACATCCTCAACAGCATGGTACTGAAGATGCAGGAGGACCCGCGCCGGCGCTTCATCTGGTCTGAGATCTCCTTCTTCTCCAAGTGGTGGGACAACATCAGTGCCCAGAAGCGGGCTGCAGTGCGGAGGTAGGGTCGCCTGCCTGGCCCTGGCTCTCTGTACAGTCTCTGTTCATGCTGGCGGGGCATGCTCAGAGGGAGGCGCTGGATGTGAGCACAGGGATGTATGAGGGACAGACCCTTCATTTCCCCCAGGCCTGGCTGCTCTGGCTTCAGTGCAGTGTCTGCAGGCTCCACACTGCTCAATGCAGGGTACCTAGATGCCCTGATACTGTCAATAACCTCTCAATGCCAGAAGACATCAAAGCTGCAGTGGTGTGCACAAGAAAAATGAGAGAGAGACAGGGTGCTGCTAGCACTGGGGCCTCTGCAGCAGAGACCTCGTGAAGCATGGCAGAAAGCAGGTCTCACCTTGTGCTGCTCGGGAGAGAATGGGCCCTGTGCTCCCCGTGGGCTGGGGAACTCCTGTTCATTGCTTTAAACCCAAGCACGCAAGCGCTGCAGCAGAGCCTAAGCAGTTTTGGCACCCCATGATACTCAGGGCACCCTCAGAGGGTGGGAGACCTTGAGAGCAGAAAAGTGCAGTGGGAGAAGGACTCTTTGTCAGCCCCTCAGGACCCAGGGAGGGCTGGGAGTGGAGGAGGCGGAGAACAAGGGCTGCAGGGCACAGCAGAGAATGTTGGACTGGTACTTACTGCGGAGATGGGTTCTGGTTGGGGGCCTCAGCCTGCTTCGTGCTATGGAGGTCTGGCTGGGGCTGACCTGACCTGATCATGTCTCCTGTGTGTCTCCCTCGAAGGCTGGTTGGGAATGGGCAGCTGGAGATGGTGACAGGTGGCTGGGTGATGCCCGACGAGGCCAATTCCCACTACTTTGCCATGATCGACCAGCTGATCGAGGGGCACCAGTGGCTAGAGAAGAATATTGGTGAGAGCCATGTGGGATGCAGGGTGGGAGGAGCAGGGGTGCTGGCTGGGGGCCTGGCTGATGCCCCAGCAGGGCCAGCACTGCCCCTGGTCCCTGGCACGAGCCTGCTCCATGCAGCCAGGCATGGTGCTAGGGCCTGACAGGTCTCTCTGCCCCCAGGAGTGACGCCCCGGTCGGGCTGGGCCGTCGACCCCTTTGGCTACAGCTCCACCATGCCCTACCTGCTGAAGCGCTCTAACCTGACGGGCATGCTCATCCAACGAGTGCACTACGCCATCAAGAAGCACTTTGCCGCCACCCAGAACTTGGAGTTCATGTGGAGACAGACGTGGGGTGAGGGGCTGCTGCGTGTGTGACTGCAGGGAGGGGACCTTCTAGGGACTGGTGACAGCAGGGGAAAAGCTACTGACCTCTTTCCTGTGTGGCCAGTGAGCTGAGTGCCAGGAGGCGAGGTCTCTGCCCTGGGAGATGACCCTGCAGTGTTTCTGCCCTGGGGACAACCCCAGGGTGTCTGCCCAACAGTGCCAGTGCCTGGCCCTGCCAGTGAGGCTGTTTCTGTGCTCTCTGAGCTCCAAACAGGCGAGCCTGACTGCCTGCCAGGTCTGCTCTGCCCCAGCGGCTGTCCCTGCTCTCGTGTGCCCTGTGCCCAGTTTCTGCCAGGGGATAGGCAGGGGAGAGCCATCTTCGGTGCTCACCTGTCCTTGGTCCTGCAGACCCAGACTCCAGCACCGACATCTTCTGCCACATGATGCCCTTCTACAGCTACGATGTGCCCCACACCTGTGGGCCGGACCCCAAGATCTGCTGCCAGTTTGACTTCAAACGCCTGCCAGGTGGCCGGATCAACTGCCCATGGAAGGTGCCTCCTCGAGCCATCACTGATGCCAACGTGGCCGAGCGGTGAGTGCCTCAAGGGCAGGGGGCTCTGAGCCCCGCAGTCCTGCCTCCAGCCTCATGCCTGGACCCTTGTTGCTCCCCATGGCAGGGCCCAGCTCCTGCTGGACCAGTATCGCAAGAAGTCCAAGCTGTATCGCAGCAGAGTGCTGCTGGTGCCCCTGGGAGATGATTTCCGCTACGACAAGCCACAGGAATGGGATGCTCAATTCCTCAACTACCAGCGCATCTTTGACTTCCTCAACTCACGGCCCAACCTCCATGTCCAGGTATGTGCAGGGAGGTCAGGGGCAGCCAGGGGGGCTGGAGAGAGCAGGTTTTCATGTGCAGAGGAGTGCTGGGGCGCCCACACGGTGGGGAGGCCATGTACGAGCCCTGGGAGGCTGGGCAGTCCCAGAAGGGGAGGTGGGGGCCCACCTGGCCCTGGGAGGCTGAGGCTCCCCGTAACGCTCAGGGCTGCGGGTGCTGTCCTGCAGGCGCAGTTCGGGACGCTCTCCGACTACTTTGATGCCCTGTACAAGAAGGTGGGCATTGTGCCGGGGATGAAGCCGCCTGGGTTCCCAGTGCTGAGTGGGGATTTCTTCTCCTACGCGGACCGGGAGGATCACTACTGGACAGGCTACTACACCTCCCGGCCCTTCTACAAAAGCCTGGACCGGGTGCTGGAGGCTCACCTCCGGTGAGGGGCAGCAGGCCGGGGCCCTGGGGCAGGGATGTGCGTGGGGAGCACGGATGAGTGCTGGCCAGGCAGCACCCAGGAGCCCCAGCAGTTCCCCTCTGGTCTGAGACCAGCCGCTACCATGCTGCGGATGGCTCTCTGGCTGCTTTGCAGCCATGGAGCGGTGCCAAACCCTCGCTGAGACCCGAGGCAAAGCATGCACCGCGTCACCCCTGCGCAAGGCCAGGTGCCATGTCCCTGGAGACCGAGCAGGTTGAGCACCATTTGTGCTAGGCTAGCCTGCGCCGGCTGCTCCTCTCCTGTCCCATCCCGGTGCTGCTCGATGCGGTGAGCCGGGTTCAAGGGTGTGGGTGGGCAGGTGCCCTCGGTGACTCTGTCCCTGCGCAGGGGGGCCGAGATCCTGTACAGCCTGGCACTCGCCCATGCCCGCCGTGCTGGCACAGACAGCAGGTACCCGCTCTCCGACTACGCCTTGCTGAGCAACGCCCGCCGCAACCTGGGGCTCTTCCAGCACCACGATGCCATCACCGGCACCGCCAAGGAGGCTGTGGTGGTTGACTATGGAGTCCGGTACGTGCAGGTGGCGGGGGGCAGCCCCTAGGGCCCTGTCTGAGTGGGGGCTGGTGGGTGGGTGTCCCCCGTGGAGGGCTGGGAGCGCTGTTGGCTGCGGGGGCCCTGTGGCGCCCCTCTCCCAGGGGTGCAGGTGCTGTGGGAGGGAGGCTGGGAGGTGTCGGAAGGGATGGACCCGGGTGACCCGCTCTGCCCTGTGCCCCAGGCTGTTCCACTCCCTCATGAACCTCAAGCGCATCATCATCAACGCTGCTCACTACCTGGTGCTGGGGAACAAGGATGCCTACCACTACGACCCCGCTGCACCCTTCCTCAGCACGGTGAGCAGCACCGCCCCATGGCTGCCCGCACCCTGGTGCCCCTGCCCTGTGCCAGGACGCCTGTCCCAGTACCCCAGGGAGCACAGCCCTGCCTGCCCCCATCCCCTTTGGTGCTGGGTGGGGGGCCCGGGGTCAATGTCCCAGCCCGTGCCTGCGTCCCTGGGCTGGGCTGGCTGCAGGTGGCTGGTGCAGCCAGCTCTGACACACTCCTCTCCCCAGGACGACACACGCCTCAACCAGGACTCGCTCCCGGAGAGAACAGTCATCAAACTGGACGCTTCGCCCCGGTAGGGGCTGCCGGTCCTGCTGCCGGGGCTGGTCCCCCTGCCCAGCGGTGGGGCCCTATGGGGGTGGCGGTGGGGCAGCGAGAGGTGGTAGGTTGTGAGGGGGTTTTCTAGGAGTCTGTGAAGCTGTGGGTGGGTGTGGGTACATGGGGTCTGTGGGTGGTGTGGAGCATGGGGGAATACATGGGACGTCATGGATGGCTGTCCCTCTATGCGCCCTCCTTGCAGGTTGGTGGTGGTGTTCAACCCTCTGGAGCAGGAGCGTCTGAGCGTCGTGCCGATCCTGGTGAACTCCCCGCATGTGCGTGTGCTCTCCGAGGAGGGGCAGCCCCTGCCTGCCCAGCTCAGCGCGTACTGGGGCTCTGCCACTGACATGGTGCCCGACATCTATCAGGTATGGGGGCTGCGGTGCCGCACTGCCACCTCTTCCATCCTCACCCTGCACAGCCTACTCATGCATGGCCTCCCCGTCCTCGCACCCTGCTTGCTCCCACAGCTGGTGCGCTGCCCTGTGAGCACCCCTCTATGGCAGCAAGTGTTGCTGGACCCCCCTGCAAGTGCCCACTGCTCACAGGCCCACAGCACCCACAGCACCCCCTCCCCCCAGAAGCACTGTCACCAGGGTCTTTGATCTGCAGATTGCCAGTGGGTCCCCACCTGCCGGCTGCCTTCCCACAGAGGGCCTTGGTCAGGGTCCTCGCTGTCCGCAGGTGTCCATCCTGGCCCGCCTACCTGCGCTGGGCCTGCGTGTGCTGCAGCTGCACAAGGTGCTTGACGGCCACGCCACGCTGAAGTCGTCTGTGCGCCTCTACCTGCATGGCCGGGACCTGCCTGTGCGCAAGCATGAGGCCTTGCCCGTGCACGTCTTCCCGGCCACCACTGATGACTTCTGCCTGGAGAACCAGCACCTGCAGGCCTGCTTCTCAGGGCTCTCCGGCCTGCTGCAGGTGAGTGCAGGGATCCGATGGGTCGCAAAGGAGGGGAGGGGAATGCGGCACTGCCCCGTGCAAGAGGCGCTCACTGCCATGCTGGCTTGTGCCCTGCAGAGCATCCGCCGAGCTGGGGAGGAGCGGGAGCAGAGGGTGAGCAGTGAGTTCCTCATCTATGGCACCAGGGCCTCCAAGGACAAGAGCGGAGCCTATCTCTTCCTGCCTGACGGCGAAGCAAAGGTATGGGGGCCTCATCCCAGAGCCCAGCTGGCAGCTGTGCCAGGGGCCACACGACAGTCCTGGAGATGTCAGCCTCAGCACAGCCCTCCTCCTTTCCCTGCAGCCCTACACTCCCAAGGATGCCCCAGTGGTGCGGGTGACGGAGGGACCCTTCTTCTCAGAGGTGGCCACCTACTACCAGCACGTCCAGACTGTGGTGCGGCTTTACAATGTGGCAGGTGAGCAGATATGAGGCTGTGCTCTCCAGCATAGGCTGCAGGGCTGGTGGCAGTGCGTCTGTGAGGGTGTTTGGGTCTGGAGACAGCGTGTCCATGAGGGTTTTCAGGTCTGGAGGCAGCACGTCCACACAGGAGGACATCGCCAGCACAGGGAGCGTTGGGCAATGCTACCCATGGGATCAAGCCCCTCATGTCTGCCTGCAGGGGTGGAGGGCCTGTCCCTGGACGTGTCTTGCCTGGTGGACATCCGCGACCATGTCAACAAGGAGCTGGCCCTGCGCTTTAGCACTGACATTGAGAGCGATGACACCTTCTTCACGGACCTCAATGGCTTCCAGGTGTGCTGACAGTCCAGGGGAGGGAGAGCAGCTGCCCACGTTGGGGACAGCCAATCTGTCCCCCAGCATCAGGCATTGCTGGAGCCACTTCCAGCCCTGACTCCCTTCCCTTGGCAGATTCAGCCTCGCAGGTACCTGCGGAAGCTGCCGCTGCAGGCCAACTTCTACCCCATGCCAGCCATGGCCTACATCCAGGACATGCAGAACCGCCTGACTCTGCACACAGCCCAGGCCCTGGGGGTGTCCAGCCTCGGCAGCGGTGAGCCAGCCTCATCCGGGGCACGGGAGGGCTGTGCCCTGGGGCGTCTGCCCGCCGAGCCCAGGGCTGCGGGGCGGCGCTCAGATGGGGGACACTGGGGAGGAGGGTGCTGCAGGCTGGGCACAGGGCGACCAAGTCCTGCCTGTCTGCGGCACTGGGGGCTCCACGGCTGCCTCCAGTCCTGTGGAGGCATTTACTGCGTGAGGCCTGGGGGGGCAGCGGCAAATGGGCTGTGCAGGGCGGGTGGCTTGTGTTAAAGCCCAGGGACTCTGGGGACTGCTCTCCGCAGGCCAGCTGGAGGTGATCCTGGACCGGCGCCTCCTGCAGGATGACAACCGGGGCCTGGGCCAGGGGCTGAAGGACAACAAGCGAACCTGCAACCGGTTCCGCCTCCTCCTGGAGCGCCGCACCACTGCCAACAAGGTGCGCAGGCTGTGGTGCTGCAGGCGTGGGAAGACAGGCACAGCACCACTCTCCCGGAGAGTCCAGCTGTGCCTCAGGATGGTGCAGGGGGGGAGGCGTCTGCAGGGAGCCACGTGTCCTACTGGATGGAGGTCTCCTCTCCTGCTGTCATGTGGCCCTGGCAGCCACCACGCTGGCACTGCGCAGGGCTGGGGCCGTGCCTGGGGCGTAGGGTGTGCGGGGAGGTGGGACTGTGGAGTGGGGTCTGTCCTGCGGACCGGGGTGTGGAGCCGCACTGCCCTCGTAATCACAGTGTTCTTGTCCCGTCGCCTCGTTGCTCTCGACGCATGCACCATTTCACCCATTCAGAGCTCCAGCTTCTTTTCCAAACTGGCCTCCATGTTTAAAGCCTTGGGCTTCCCCGGCATCAGGACTGGCAGCCCAGAGGTAATGGCCGGCCTGGCCCCTGCTGTCTTTCCCCGTCTTGTGCGCTAGCTGCTGGTGACTAGTCTAGTGAGGGCCTGTAGCAGGCTCATAGTCTGAGTGTAGACTAGCCCAGGGTCCCTGCAGGCTGCCTGGCATGGCAGCCCCTTTACTGTTTGGGCACTGGGGCGGGAAGGATTGTGCCTAGGCCGGTGCATATCTGTGGGTGCGTGGGGAGCCCTGTGCTGGCTCTGCTGGTGGGTCCCCATCCTCCAAGTGCTGCTGGAGAGGGTGTAAGGTGTGGGAGCCCTGCAGTCCCTAGCCAGGTGCTGCCCGGCCCTGCAGCTCCCCTTGCGTGCTCCTACTACTTGCCCTCCAGCAGGTTCAGGACAGCCGCCCGATCAGCTTCCCCTCACTGCTGAGCCACATCACCTCCATGCACCTGAACGCCGAGGTCCTGGTCATGCCTGTAGCCCAGGAGAAGCTGCCCCCGCCCGCCCTGCGCTCCTTCCTGCCACTGTCCACCACCCTCCCCTGTGACTTCCACATCCTCAACCTGCGGATGCTGCAAGCGGAGGTGAGCTGTGGCCCTGTGTGCTGTGAGGGGGTGGACACAGCCCTGGGGCAGGCGATGCTCTCGGGTGGGTCTCACGCTCGCTGTTCCTGGCGTTGCACCTCACGCTTTTGCTCCCTGGCAGGATGACTCACAACCCTCTGCAGAGGCAGCCCTGATCCTGCACCGCAAAGGCTTCGACTGCAGCCTGGAGGCCAAGAACCTGGGGTTTAACTGCACCACCAGCCAGGGCAAGGTAGGACTGGGCTGCCATCTCCACCCACAGGGCAGGACAGCCTGGCTGCCTGCCCTAGCCGTGCAGCAGGACTGGCTGCCAGGCCTACCTCACGCATCCCTGTGCTCAGGCTGAGCCAGGGTTGAGGCTGGAGGGGCCCCCAGATCCCCCCAGCATTGGCCAGTGGCTAGTCAAGGGTCCCACGCTGCAGCACGCAGCCTTGCTCTGTCCCTTGCCCAGGCAGATCTGGAGGATGTTGTTCTCCAAGAGGGGGGTCTGGAGCCTTGCACAGACCCAGCATCCCGCCACAGGGATGGCAGAGATGGGGCTGGACCAGCAGGGTACCCTGGGTGGCCACGCTGTGGTCTGCCAGCTGGTGCTGGCACAGCATGGACATTGCTGCGTGGGGCCAGCCCTGTGCTTGCACCGTGCTGCCAGGCATCAGGTCCCGCTCACCTGGGCCGCCCACCCTTCTCTCTCCTCTCTCCCTAGCTGGTCCTGGGCAGCCTCTTCCAGGGGCTGGAGCTGAGTTCCCTGCAGCCCACCTCACTGACCCTGATGTACCCGCTGGGCACTGCCCCCAACAGCACCACCATCCGCCTGGACCCCATGGAAATTGCCACCTTCCGCATCCGCCTGGGGTAGCGTCTCCCGATGCAGGAGAGGAGCAGACTGGCCACGCAGCGTGGGAGCAGCTGCTGAGCCCAGCAGCACCCGCACTGCCCCGGAGGGGCCGGGCCCATGGCCCACGGCCCGGCACGCAGGCCCTGGGCAGGAGGAGCCGAACTTGCAAAGGCTGCTGCCTTCTTATTTATTAGTCCTGTGTTCTCAGATAGATTTCAGACAGTGAACTGTTAGAGCAGGGCTGTGCAGAGGCTACTGGACGCTGCCTGAGCGTAGAGGGCAGAGACGGTCGTGCTGCTCTGACTGGGGCCAGGCTCAGGGGGGCAGCGGTCTGGACCCTGCTGCTGCCAGCAGGGAGGTGCACAGCTGCCCTGGATGTTGCATGGCTGCTGCAGGAAGATGCCCACCCTGGTGTCTTGAGCTGGGGCCCCTGCCGGCGCCTGGGCTCTGGCCGGCCCCCACAGTGCAGCACCGGGCTGCCAGGAGCCTAGCAGGTCTGGGGCAGCTGGCTGGGGAGGTGCCGCGAACTGGAGACGGAGCTACGCTGAGCTCGCCTGGAGCTTGTAGGAAACATGAGGCTGTTTCCAAGGGCCCTGGTCTGTGTCTGGTTTGTGGTTCTCGCGCTGCTGACGTGGGGAGGTGGGAACGGTGCACCTCGGGGGGGCGGGCAGCACCCTCGGCTGCCCTGGACGCACTGGGGGCTGGCACTGAGCTGTGCCCTGCGGCCCAGCGCACACACCGGGTGCGATGAGGGCTGCAGGGACCTGGGCTGAGCCCTGCTCCGCCGCCCAGGGTCCCTGCCTTGTGGGTGCTCCCCGGGGCTGGGGCAAGCTCTGTCCCTGCTCCCGGTCACTGGGGGACCGGCTGCTCTCTGGGGCTGTGGCCCTGCAGCCACCTAAGAAGGAGGCAGGGCCTTGCCATGTGCGTGGGGCTGAGGAGTGCTGCTGTGGGGCTCAGCAGGCCGTGCCCTGCCAGCTGGAGATGGGAAGGCACGAGGCCCTTGGCCAGCGGGCAGCGCTCCCGAGCCATGAGGAGCTGCATGGCTGCAGCACTGCCGGTTGCCGCCCTGCGGCGTGCCGGGAGCCACGTCGCCAGGAGCATCCTCCCGGTTGCTGTGGGAAGCGCTGGGGCTGCCGTGTGCCTCCGGCTCCCTGGGGCCTAATTACTGCAGCAGGGTGCCAGTGGGGAGGGCCGCGGGCCCCGCATGGGAGGGCAGGGCCAGGAGGCTGTGCTGGCTGTGCCGTGTCTCAGTGTCCCCAGCATGGCCACCTGCACAGCTGGCACCCCTTGGACTGGCCCAGAGGTGGGGCCAGGGGATGCTGGGCACCCCGTGATGGTGGACTGGTCCGTGGTGTGCAGCCAGGGATGGTGGACCCGTCCGTGGTGCACAGCTGGGGATGGTGGACCGGTCCGTGGTGAGCAGCCGGGGATGGTGGACCGGTCCGTGGTGCACAGCTGGGGATGGTGGACCAGGCCGTGGTGCACAGCCGGGTGTGTGAGCTCCCCGGGGAGCCTGCGCTGGCCCAGCCCCATGCTGGGGAGCTTTCAGCCTGCATGCGGCTGCCGGCTGGGCTGATCCCACCCGGCCCCTGCGCAGGCACATTAGTGCAATGAGCGGCTCCGGCGTCCGGCTAATGGAGCAGCTGGCGGGGGGCCAGGCTGCTCGGCGCAGGACCTGCTACCTGCCTGGCCAGGCTGCCCCACCACCCTGGGGGCTGCCGGCACCATGATGTCTCTGCAGCCTGCCGGCGGCCCTGGCCCCTCCAGCCAGGGCCAGCCCTGGCGTTAGCTGCCCGTGGGCAGGGAGGCCGGTTCCCAGCTCCCCGGGCCTGGGGCTGCCTGGGGAGGCCCTTGCCCACGGCAGCCAGGTGCCAAAGGGCCGAGATGCCCAAAGAGGGTGACGGGACCCGGCACCCCGCGCCCCCGCTGCGGGGCTGGGGAAGGTGCCTCTGACCCGGCCTTGGCCCAGAGGAGCTCATTAGCGATGCTCCCGCCTCCCGCTCCTGGTCCCTGCGGAGCAGGGCAGTAAGTGCAGGAGGCTCTAATGGCTCCAAGAAGCTCTTGATGGGCCGGTGATGGAGGCAGGAGCAGGAGGGGCTGCGGTTTCGCCTCAGACAGCGCTGGGGCTGCCGGTGCCCCCAGCACGGCCGGGAAGATGCTGAGCAGGTTCCTGCTGGGGCTGCTCCTCTGCGCGGCGGTGCATCCCAGGCTCCTCGGGACAGGTACGGCCCCGCTCCGCGCCGCGGGCAGGCACTGTCCCCTGCGCCCCATCCCTCCAGGGCCAGCACAGCCCCACAGGCACCTCGCCACACCGGGCTGCTGTGGTCTGCGCTGGGGTGGTGGTCCCAGCTGGGGGACGGTGCTGGGGGAGCCGTGAGCGCACACCTGGCTGCCCCACGGCTGCACGCACCAGTGGGTCCTGCAGGGTGGTGGGGACAGGGAGCATGGGGACATCGGGGGCTGATCCGCTGGCCGAGGGCTCGCCCCATCCCTGCCACTGCAGCCGCGCACCACGGCGGGCTGCCTCCTCCCCACCCGGGCCCGGGGACCCCCAGCCATGCGGGATGCAGGGCCATGTCCTGGGGCTGGCAGGGACGTTGTGCCGGCAGTGCGGAGCACGAGGGAGGTGACGCTGCGGTGGGGCAGGGGCTGCCGGTGGGTCCGTGGCCTCCCTCCTCTGCGTTCACCCTCGGCAAGGGCTGTCGGTGGTGGCGCATGCAGGGCCGGGGGCTCCGGCAGCACTGGTCTCAGCTGCGCTGCCAGCACGGGCAGCTGCCCCGTCTCTCCGGCTGAGACCCGCAGCGGGAGCTGCCGGCCGGGGCCCGCATGCCCCGCGAGCGCCTGTGTCCCCCCACAGGTGCTGCCCACAACCTGCACCTCTGCGAGGGCTACGCGGGCCCCGACGGGCGCTACCACTCCGGCTTCTACTGCCCGCAGCTCGGCGACCCGGCCGACCACCGCTACTGCTGCCGGCCCGGCCCGCACGCCCTCAAGTCCTGCTGCACCCGCCTGGCCTGGGAGGCCCTGGCCCAGGTGAACCTCTCCAGCGTGCCGGCCCCTGGGCTGCTCAGGTGAGCCCTGCGCGCGCCTGCCACCTGCCCTGCACGTGCACCCGCCGGCTGCCCCGCGTGTGCACCCTATTGCCCACCCCACGTGTGCACCTGCCGGCTGCCCCGCGTGTGCACCCCATTGCCTGCCCCACGCGCACCCGCCAGCCACTCCGCGTGTGCACCCCACCACCCACCTCGCGCGTGCACACTGCCAGCCGCCCCGCCTGCACCCGCGGCCGCCCCGTGTGCACCCTGCTGCCTGCTCTGTGTGTACACACTGCCGGCCACCCCGCGTGTGCACCCGCCGCCCGCCCCACGCGTGCACCCTGCCAGCTGCCCCACGTGCACCTGCTGGCTGCCCCTAAGGTGCTTCCCTGGCCCAGGAACCCGCTGGCGCTGCCCTTCGTGGGGCTCTACGGCCTCCTCGTCCTGCTGCTCATGGCCGTCGACCTCCTGCACTTCCACCGGCGCCAGCGCTGCCGCCTCGGCCGCCTCCTGCCCTGCAGCCGCCCCGAAGGGCGCCCGCCCTGCTCCCGGCCGCCCTGTGGTGCCCCTGGCTCAGCCCCCCTGGCCCCCCACGACGATGGCTGAGCGCCCGGGCGGGGGGGCAGCGCCGGACCCTGCTGCTCGCTGAGTTGTGGAGATAAAGGCAGCGCAGCCTCCCTCGCTCCACTCCGCTCTGTCCTTGCGCCGGGGGCTCCGGGCAGGGCAGGGACGGGGTGTCCTGTCCCCCCCCCCGGGAGGGCTCGGGGGTCTGGGGACGGCAGCAGGGCTGGCAGCCCGTGGGTCTCCGCAGGGTGCCTGCTCATAGGGGTGCGGCGGGCACGCGGGGGGGTTGTGGGGGGCAATGGGGGCACCCATGGGAGAACACGGGGGGGGCATGGGGGCACCTGCAGGAGCACACTGGGGTGCAGTGAGGGCACACGGGGTGCAATGGGAGCACCCATGGGGGCACATGGGGGTGCAGTAGGGACACCCATGGGGGCACATGGGGGTGCAATGGGGGCACTAAGGGGCACACCCGGGGGTGCAATGGGGGCACCCATGGGGGTACATGGGGGTGCAATAGGGGCACTAAGGGGCACACCCGGGGGTGCAGTGGGGGCACCCATGGGGGCACATGGGGGTGCAGTAGGGACACCCATGGGGGCACATGGGGGGTGCAATAGGGGCACTAAGGGGCACACCCGGGGTGCAATGGGGGCACTAAGGGGCGCACCCGGGAGTGCAGTGGGGGCACCCATGGGGGCACATGGGGGTGCAGTAGGGACACCCATGGGGGCACATGGGGGTGCAATGGGGGCACTAAGGGGCACACCCGGGGGTGCAATGGGGGCACCCATGGGGGTACATGGGGGTGCAATGGGGGCACTAAGGGGCACACCCGGGGTGCAATGGGGGCACTAAGGGGCGCACCCGGTGGTGCAGCGGCGGCGCCGCACGGGCTCCGCGCACGCGCGCTGCGGCCGCGCCCGGGGCGCCCCCTGGGGGCGCGCGGCGGCGCTGCAGGTTCAGGCTCGAGCCCGCCCCGCCCCCGCGGGGCCTCGTCACGTGACGCGGGCGGTGGCGTTCCGGGTTCCCCGGGCGATCGGCGGTGACGTCACGGGCGCGGCGCGATGGAGGCGGCGGTGAGCGGGGCGCGGGGCCGCGACCGGGACCGGGGGACCTGGCCGGGACCGGCGGGACCGGGACCGGGACTGGGAGTGGGAGTGCCTGACCGGGGCCGGGGGGCCTGGCCGGGACCGGCGGGACTGGGACCTGGGACCGGGACTGCCTCACCGGGGCCGGGACCGGGGGTGCTGGCCGGGACCGGGACGCTGCGGCGCCGGGGCAGCTGCGGGGCGAGGGCCTGTCGCGGGCGCCTGTCGCGGCCGGGCCCATCCCGGGGCCGTTGGGGCAATCAGGGCCCGTCCCGGGGAACTTGTCCTGGGACCCATCCCCGGGCCGTTGGGGCAATCAGGGCCCGTCCCGGGGCCCTGTCCCGAGTCCCCTCCCCAGGCCAGTCGGGACGATGGGGCCCGTCCCCGGGGCCAGTCACTGCTGCATCCCCAGGCCTCTGGGACGATGGGGCCTATCCTGGAGAACCTGTCCCGGGCCCATCCCCAGGGCAATTAGGGTGATGGGGCCTGTCCTGGGAGCTGCTATTGCCCCATCCCCGGGGCAGCTGGGGCTATGGGGCCTGTCCTGGGAGCTGCTATTGCCCCATCCCCGGGGCAGCTGGGGCTATGGGGCTTGTCCTGGGAGCTGCTATTGCCCCATCCCCGGGGCAGCTGGGGCGATGGGACCTGTCCTGGGAGCTGTCATTGCCCCATCCCCAGGGCAGCTGGGGCGATGGGGCTTGTCCCGGGCCCATCCCTGGGGCAGTCTGGAGGGTTGTGACCTGTCCCAGCTCCATCCCCGCACAGCATGGATGGGGTCAGGGCCACATCCCAGGGACCCCCCCAGTGGCCGTGTCCCACCCCGGTGCCGGTCTTGCAGGTGACGGCGGGGCAGCTGCGCAAGCAGGGCAACGCGCTGTTCCAGGCAGGGGACCACGCCGCGGCCCTTGCCACCTACACGCAGGCGCTGAGTCTCTGTGATGCCGAGTCGGAGCGAGCCGTGCTGCACCGCAACCGCGCCGCCTGTTACCTGAAGCTGGTGAGAGCGGGGGCGGGTGGACGTCACCGTGCACCCTGCAGGAACTGGCCTGTCTGGACCAGCCTGCCGGGGCGCTGCTGGCAGCTGTCCTGGCTGCTCCAGCCTCTGCCAGCCAGGAGCATGCGCAGGGAGGCCCCGTCTGTCCCTCGGCTGGGTGATGTCCAGCAGGTGCTTGTCTCCAGTCTCTGACCGTGGGGGCCCAACCAGCACCTTGCTAGTGTCAGAGCCATCAGGAAGGCCCTGGACCTGGTTGGCATGTTGCACAGGCCCCCCAGCTCAGTGCTGCCTGTTCCTCCCTGCAAGACATGCCAGCAAGCAGCACAACAGAGTGACCAGGGTGGCCAAGTGGTGCATCTCCTTGAACTGATGCTGCAGAAACATCTGTTTTCCAGGGCTCTTGGGACCCTTCCTTCTTGTTGCATTGGCTGCCTGCCCTGCTTTCTCTGCTCATCTCTTCTCCTGGTGTATCTGGTGTCTGATTCTCTAGCGAGCTGTCCAAACCATGTCAAAGATGCACAGGTGCTCTGTGTTGGGTCTGTTCCCCAGACAGTCAGTGTCTCTGATCTGCTGACATGTAATGGTCTCTGAAGCAAGCGGGAAACATGGATGGACAGGGAGCACCGTTGCAGTGGGCACTCAAAGGGCATCAGGGGGCCTTACGGCTCCTCAGGAACCCTTGTGAAGGCTGTGTTCCTGGGAAGGGCAAGATGCCCTATTGTACTGGTTCATTGTCCTCAGTGACTGTTTCCATCCTCAGACCCCCACGGTCATTTCCTTACGCTCTTCTCTAAAGAGTCTGGTGCTGCCTCTGCCCACAAGCAGGATGAATGTGACCTGCATGTCTACCTGTGGGCAGTGGGGCAGGACCCACTGGTTCTCACTGGTTCTTTCTCTGCAGGAAGACTATGCCAACGCAGAAGCTGATGCATCTAAAGGTACTGTCAGGGCATGGCTGGTAGGAGGCTGGTCTCTGTGTGCTGCCTGTCTGTTGAGGCAGAGCGGAGTGGTCCAAGGGCTCTGTCATACATCTCTTGCTTGCCCTTAGCCATTGAAGCCGACGGACGGGACATGAAGGCGCTGTTCCGCCGAAGCCAGGCACTGCAGAAGCTGGGCCGCTTGGACCAGGCTATCAGTGACTTGCAGAGGTGTGTGAGCCTGGAGCCCAAGAACAAGGCCTTTCAGGAGGCACTGCACACTCTGGGGAGCAGCATGCATGAGAAGGTGAGCTGGGAAGACCATTGGTAGGGCTGGCTGCAGGCTCCTGTTGTGGACCCCTGTGCTCTGTTCAGGGGAACGGTGAGGACTGAGCTGCTGTTTCTGATCTCTTAGATGAAGAAAATGTCCTGCACGGACTCTAAGGTGGACCAGATGTTTCAGATCTTACTGGATCCTGAAGAAAAGGATGCAGACAAGAAGCAGAAGGTCTGAACTCTAGGCAGCAGAGGGGGATGTAGCTTGGATGGAAGGCAAGGAGGGGAGGAATTACCCTTCCTGACTCAACACTGCTGGCTGAACTGTGCTGCCCTGTGGTAGCAGAACATGCTCTGCAAGGGTTGGGGGTGGAAGGCGGGTGCTCATGGCTGCCCTGGTGGCCTGGCAGGCTCCTGTGGGTGAGGTTCCCTACTCACAGTGGGCTCCATTTTGCCACTGACCTGCCCTGATCTGTGGGCTAGTGCCCCAAACATGACTCTCCTCTCCTAGGCTGCACAGAACCTGATTGTGCTGGCACGGGAGGAGGCCGGAGCAGAGAAAATCTTCCAAAGTGATGGCGTGCGGCTGCTGACACAACTCCTTGACACGGCCAAAGCTGACATGATGCTGGCAGCCCTGCGCACCCTGGTGGGGTTGTGCTCCGGGCACTGCTCCCGGGTAGGTCATGTCATAGTTTCTCCTGCATGATGGGGCCTGGCCCAGGGGGACTGATATCTGGGCTGCTGTGAAGTGTGTCAGGCAGGGGAGCATGGCTGGCCTCTGTCTGTGGCTCGCTGCAGCCCTGCTGAGCAGTGGAGCCCTCAGCTGTCACCCCACCAGGCCCAAGCTTGTGGGAGCCTTGCTGTGATAGGGAACCATCTGGAGATGGTGCTGGGGAGTGCCAAGGCTTCCCTGAAGTCTCCAGCAGACTGCTGTGCTTGCACTTGCAGACCACAGCCATCCTGGCGGAATTGGGTGCCCCTCGTCTCTCAGCAGTGCTGGGTGTGGAGCATGAGCAGGTTTCCCTGGCTGCCTGCAACCTGCTGCAGGTGATGTTTGATTCCCTGAAGGAAGGGATGCAGAAGGACTTCCGTGGAAAGGAGGATGCAGTGGTGCTGGGTGAGTGCCTGCCTGCCCCAGCTGGCTAGTGTGGCAGTGGGGAGGTGCTGAGCTGTAGTGGGCTGTGGGTTCTTCTCCCTCTGCCTGCCTTGCCACTGCTCCCTACCGCTGAGCCAGGGACTCAGGTCCACAGTTAATATGGCCTTGAGCTGGAACCTGGGGTCCCCTGATTGTGGCAGCATCTCCTGCCAGCCTTGCCATGGTGGGGGTGAGGCCCCTGTCCAGGGCACTGACTGCTGGGCACTGTCTCTCCTGGAAGATTCCTCCAAGGATCTGAAGCTGCTGATCAAGCACCTCCTGGAGCTGCTAGCCCTGGAAGGGGCCTCTGCGCATGGACGGGACAATGCCCTCAACCTGCTCATCAAAGTGGTGCCCAGGAAGTCGCCAAAGGAGATCAACAACAGCCTGAGCCTGTGGGTGATTGACCAGGGTGAGTGAAGCACAGCCTGCAGTGTCCCACTCGGGTGTCACATCCCTCTGCCTCGGGGTGACATGTGTCTTGGCTCTGCAGGTGCTAGGGTCCTGTGCACCTCCTTTTGCTCCTTACCAGGGTATCTAACCTGCGTGTCCTCCTAGGCCTGAAGAAGATCCTGGAGGTGGGAAGCACAGTGTGTGGGGCTCAGGACAGCCTGCCTGTGACAGAGAACAGCCGGATGAGTGCCTCGGTCCTGCTGAGCAAGCTCTACAGCGACCTAAAATGCGACGCCGAGAGGGAGAACTTCCACCACTTGTGCGAGGACTATGTGAAGTGAGCCAGGGCCTACCTGGGGGCGGGAGGGGGCTTTGATTTTCTGAAGGCAGAAGCCTTCTGAGTGCCCCAGGTGTGTGCTGCACACACCCTGCCTCTCCTGGTAGCAGCAGCCCCTCTATCCCCAGACCTTTTTGCACTTAGCAGTAAGAGCAGATTGGCAGACCCACCAGGGACCTGCTGTGCTGGGGATCCAGCAGGGCAGGGCTGCTTGTGGCTGGAGGCAGTGGACAGGGTCAGCCTTATCTCTTCTGGTGTTCTTCCTCTGCAGGAGCTGGTTTGAGGGACACGAGCTGGCTGGAAAGCTGCGGGCCATCCAGACAGTGTCATGCCTGCTGCAGGGCCCCTCAGAGGCTGGGAACAGGGTGCTGGAGCTGGAGGGGATCATGGACAGCGTGCTGTCCCTCTGCGCCTCTGTCTGCGAGGCCCACCAGCTGGTAGCTGTGGAGGCGCTGATCCACGCTGCCGACAAGGCCAAGCGTGCCTCCTTCATCACTGCCAACGGTGTCAGTCTGCTCAAAGAGATCTACAAGCATAGTGAGAGGGACAGCATCCGCATCCGTGCGCTGGTGGTGAGTGCGGTAGGAGCATGGCAAGACGAGGAGGAGTAGTTGTGCTTGGCTACTGGATGATGCTGGGTTGGGCAGCGACTGCAAGGCCCGCAGGTCCACAGCGCTGTCTCGTCCCTAGTGTGGGGCTGTCACAGGCACAGTGGGGTGGCTGTGGCTGTTCCTGCTCTGACACCCTGTTCCTGGCTGCAGGGTCTCTGCAAACTGGGATCTGCCGGAGGCACCGACTTCAGCATGAAGCAGTTTGCCGAGGGCTCCACAATGAAATTAGCCAAGCAGTGCCGCAAGTGAGTGCTGCAGACAGCAGAGTCTGTTGGGGAGGTCAGGGCAAGGTGCCCTGCAGTGTGGGCTCACTGTGACCCTCTCCCAGGTGGCTGTGTAATGAGACGATCGATGCGGGCACGCGGCGCTGGGCTGTGGAGGGCCTGGCCTACCTCACTTTTGATGCGGATGTCAAGGAGGAGTTTGTGGAGGACAAGGCAGCGATGCAGGCCATGTTCCACCTGGCCAAGGTGAGTGTGGCAGGGCTGTAGCAGGGGACCGGCACGGTGGGCATGCTGGTGCTGGGAAAATGTGCCCATGTGCCCTTCCTGCCAGAATGGGTTGGGAGGTCACGCTGTGGGACTGTGGCTGGTTGTGTGGAAGGGCTGATGCCCCGTGGTGCTGAGCAGGCTCAAGCCATTGCTTATCTTCTGTGTGTCGTGGATGTGACGAGTGTCCCATTACCCCCACAGTCGGAGGACAGGAGCGTGCTCTACGCAGTAGCCTCCACACTAGTGAACTGCACCAACAGCTACGACCACGAGGAGCCAGACCCCCAGATGCTGGAGCTGGCCAAGTACGCCAAGCAGCACATTCCAGAGCAGCACCCTAAGGTGAGGAGGGCACGGGCTCTTCTTGGGAGCTGCCAGGGAGCCTAGACCTTGGAGGAGAATGCATGGGTGGGACAAAGCCTGGTGTCCCAGGTAGGGACAGCGTGTCTGGGTGAACAGTCTGGGGGTCTTCAGCAGTGGGGTCGGAGGCCTCACAGTGGGTGGCTGCATGGTTGGGTGTCAAGCAGTGGTGGCGAGTTGGGTTCTAGGTCTGAACCAAGTGGTGACCCTGTCTCTTGGGCAGGATAAGCCGGACTTTGTGAAGCGGCGGGTGCGGAAGCTGCTGGCAGCTGGCGTAGTGTCAGCTCTTGCCTGCATGGTGAAGAGCGAGAACCCAGCACTAACCAACTCCTGCCGGGAGCTGATCTCCAGGTATGGCCGTGCAGGGGATTGGAGGGGTGAGAGATGGGCTGAGGCTGGTGGTGTCTTGCCTGCAAGCTTGGGTTTCTGTGGTGGCTGGATGGGGGAATCCAAGCTTCTGGATGTAGAAAGGGGGTGGTCAGGAGCTGGCGCATTGCGAAGCAGCCTGGGCCTGATGCTGGTGTCCAGGTGGCACTGGGACCCACAGTCCCTGAGGGTCAGTCATGGCAGGTCCCTGACTCCAGCTGCTCCCATGTTGTCTGTAGGGTGTTCCTGGCCCTGGTGGAGGAGGCGGAGGACCGAGGTGGTGTGGTTGCACAGGGAGGAGGCAAGGTGAGATGATAGACCCTCGTGTGCTGCTGGCATGCCCCACACGGAGGAGGGGTGTGGGGAAGGGCTGGGATTGCCGAGACTGGCTACAGTGGTCTGGGATCGTGACTGTGGTTTGGCTCCTTGTACATGAGACCTGGGAAAGCTGGGGCTGCTGTGACCTGGCTGCAGGACTGGCTGCTGCCTCTCTGTCTGCAGGCTCTCATCCCGCTGTCCCTGGAGAGCACTGAAGTGGGGCAGACCAAGGCTGCTCAGGCCCTGGCAAAGATCACCATCACATCCAACCCTGAGATGGCGTTTCCTGGAGAGCGGGTCAGTGCAGCTGCTGCGGGCTGGGAGGGCAGGTCTGCCACACAGGGGCCTGTTGTGGGGAGTCAGGGCAGTGCACAGTGGTTTGCATGGGGACAGCAGCTCTTATGCAAGGGCTCGCCACCCTTGTGTGCCCAAGCTGCTGTTTGGGACCTGCTGAAGCCAGCGTGTGTGTCTGCTCCTGGAAGGCATCAGTCTGAGCAGGGTGAGCAGGGTCTGCCCAGGCAGGAACTGCCAAGGCTACTGTACACAGGAGCCAGGAGAGAATGGGTTTCAGCTCTTCTTCCTTGTCCATCTGGAAGGAGCTTGGCAACACTGGAGTTAAAGGCCACAGGACTGTTTATCCAAGGATTTGCACTGGTTGAGTTTCTAACTTGAGTTTGGCCTTCTCTGGAGAGACGGAGAGACCTTCAGTGCTCCCCACAAAGGTCTGCTTGCCTAGAGCCTGGTCATGGGAGAGCCTCTGCCTTATGCTGGGCTCAGGGCTCCCTGTGTGAGGGCAGGATGCCTGGGCCCTGCCTCGTGGGGTGCGAACGGAGTCCCTGCCCCCTTGTTCAGAGTGTGAGCCCTGTACTGCTCTCTCCACAGATCTACGAGGTGGTCCGGCCCCTTGTAAGCCTTCTGCACCTTCAGCGCACAGGCCTGGAGAACTTTGAGGGTCTGATGGCATTAACTAACCTGGCCGGCATCAGCGAGAGGCTGCGGTAGGTGCTGTGGGGCTGCTGCAGAGCTGGGCTAGGTGGGGGAGAGAAAGGGGCCATGATCCTACCTGGCTTGGAGGTGTGCTGCCCTGGCCAAAATCGGTGCTGGGGGAACACTGGGGTGGGAACGCCCATGTGCCCTGCTGCAGGCAGAAAATCCTGAAGGAGAAGGCTGTACCCATGATCGAGGGCTACATGTTTGAGGAGCACGAGCTGATCCGGCTGGCTGCGACCGAGTGCATGTGCAACATGGCCATGAGCAAGGAGGTGAGGGCAGGTCTGGCCCGGGCTGCGCTGGGTGCCTGTGCTGGGCTCCCCGCGACTCCAGCACTCTTCTCGTTGGCAGGTGCAGGAGCTGTTCCTGGCTGAGGGCAGCGACCGGCTGAAGCTGATGGTCCTGTACAGCGGGGAAGAGGACGAGAAGTTGCGGCGTGCAGCCTCGGGGACCTTGGCCATGCTGACGGCGCTGCACCCCCCCATCTGCAAGAGGATCCCCCAGGTGGTGAGTGCCTGGCAGCAGGGGGTCCCTTGCTCTAGGGCAGAGCAGGGCTCCCTGGGAGGGGGGGGTGGCCGGGAGGAGCGTAGGGGAGCTGGCCCTGCTGCCGCTGCCGGCTCAGCACGGCCTTGCTCTCCCCCGCGGCAGACAGCACACTGGCTGGAGATCCTGCAGGCCCTGCTGCTGAGCCCCAACGTGGAGCTGCAGCACCGCGGGGCCGTGGTGGTGATGAACATGATGGCAGCTGAGCGGGAGGTGGCAGAGCAGCTCATCGCCAGCGAGATGCTGGAGATCCTCTCCGTGCTCGCCAAGGAAAAGGACAAGCCACGTGTGGCCCAGGCGGCTAAGGAGAGCCTGGCGCAGGCTGTGGCTTATGGCCTCATCAAGCCCAACCCCAACCAGGAGTGAGGTCCTGGGCTCTGCTCTGGGACGGCCCTGCACATGCTGCTCTGGGCTTCTGCCCACCACACTGCTCTGGGCTTGCTGGCACCCCGCGGCACGGGACCACGCGCAGAGGGACCACGCGCTGACGGCGGGGACGGACACACCGCACTGGGGCCACGGCTGAGCTCTGCTCCCATGTCTGGGGCCAGGGCTGCCCGGGGCCCTTATGCCTCTCCTGCGCTGGGCCGCCGGGGCGAGGGGAAGGTCGGGGCCCGCTGCCCGGCGGGGCTGCGTGTCCACCACCGTGTGCCTTAACCGGGGGGGTGCGGGGGTCCCGGCACGGCTGGGCGACCCGGTGAGACGGGGCGGGCGGGCAGGGCCCGGCGACACCGCACTAAAGCTGCTCTCGAACCGACTGGCTCGGCTCTGTGTGCGCGTCGGCGCCGCCCCGCCGGGGCGGTCCGAGATGGACGGGGAGGTGCTGCCCGAAGGGGCGGTCCCAGCCCGCCGGGGCGGTGCTGCGCCGCCCGGGGCCGCCCCGTCCCGCTGCCGGAGCCGCCGCGCCATGGCCGCGCCGCGCCGCTCCTGGCTCGTGTTCGGCTTCAGCGCCGAGGAGGCGGCGGGGGGCCCGGAGCCAGGCCCGGGGCCGCGTCGCCTGGACTCGGGCCCCGAGGGCATCCGCCGCGTGTGGCCCGCCTGGAGCTACGTGGTCCTGGAGACCGGTGAGCGCCGCCGCGGGCCCCCTGCCGCCAGCGGGGCCAGGCGCCTCCCCCCGGCCTGCGCCCCGGGACGGAGCTGCCCCGGTGATCCCGGTACCCAGTCCCGCCCCGATCCCCCGCTCCGGTGTCCCAAGGTCTCGGTGCCGGCTCTGCCCCACCCCCACCACCAGCGCTGCCCCCGGTGATCCCGGTGCCCAGTTCACCTCCCGCGATGCCGGCCCTGCCCGGCGGCCCGGTGCTGCCCCCCGCCCCGGTGTCCCAAGGTCCCGGTGCCGGCCCTGCCCCCCCCCGCCCCGGTGCCCAGTTCCCCCCCGGTGCCGGCTCTGCACCCTGCCCCCCGGCGCCGTCCCCGGTGATCCCGGTGCCCCGTTCACCCCCCGCGATATCGGCCCTGCTCCCCGCCCCCGCCTGGTGCTGCCCTGCGCCCCGGTGCCCAGTCTCCCCCCGCACCCCCGCCGGCGCGCCCGGCGCTGCCCGCGGTGCTCCCGGTCCCGGTGCCCCGAGGCGCGGTTCGCCCCCGGGTCCCCGTCCCGCCGGGACGCTGGTGCCCCCGGCGGGTCCCCCCGCTGACGGCCGGTGCCGGTGTGGCGCAGGCGCGGGCGCGCTGGAGGTGCGCGGCGGAGGCGGCGGCGCGGGGCGGCGGCTGCCGGCCGGGTGCACCGAGGCGCTGCCCTCGGAGACGCACGTGCTGCTGCGGCGGGCGGCGGCGGCCGAGGCCTGGCCGCGGGCGGCGGCGCTGCGCGGGGAGCTGCGGGGCGCCCCGGCCTGGCGGCGAGCGCTGCCGCCGGCCCCCGGCCCCGGCCCCGCGCCGCCGCCGCTGCCGCTGGTGCCCGGCGGGTTCGCGGCGCCGCGGCCGCCCTTCTTCGCGCCGCTGCCGCCCGCGCTGCGCGCCCGGCGCCTGGCGCTGGGCCACGAGCACGTGCTGGTGCTGGGCGCCGCCGGCGAGACCTACGCGTGGGGCGGCGGCAGGTGAGCGCCGCCGGGGCGGCACGGGGGCGTGGGGGGGGGCGTGCGGGGCTGTGCGGCCACGGGGTGCGGGGGGGACACGGCGGTGTGGGGCCGTGGGGATGCTATAGGGTGCAGGGGTGATATGGGGGTGCAGGAGGGGTGTGGGGCCATGTGGATGCTATAGGGTGCAGGGGAGCCATGGGGATATAGGGGAGGATATGGGGGTGCAGGGGCTGTGGGGCTGTGGGGATGCTATAGGGTACAGGGGGGATTATGGGGGTGTGGGAGGGGGTGGGGCCATGCAGATGCTATAGGGTGCAGGGGGGGACATGGGGATATAGGGGAGGATGTGGGGGTGCAGGCAGGATGGGGCACTGGAGGGACACCGGGGCATGGGGGAGGATATGGGGGTGCAGGGGGGTATGGGGCCCTGGGCAGGCTATAGGGTGGAAGCAGGGGGGGCAGATAACACAGTGCAGCTGGGATGCGGGGGGCTACAGAAAGGATGCAGGGAGACCATGGGGTGGATGTGGAGGATGATGCGGGGTGTTTGGGAGGGCTGCAGGGGGGATATGGGGCACACAGGAGAGGTGACGGAGGGCTATGGGGGTTAAGAAGGGGTGCAGAGCATGTATGGGGAATACAGAGGGGCGCAGAAGGACAGCAGCACGGAGGGGCTATACAGGGTGTATCGGGGTGGTTATGAGGGGACGCAGCAGAGCTGTGGAGGGGCGTTGGGGTACAGAAAGGACTCGGGGGGCTGTGGAGGGGCTATAGGGGGATGCAGGGAGGTGGGGGTGATGTGGGGAAGGGTGTTGGGTACAGGGGAGGTGCAGCAGGAACAGCGAGAGGGATGCAGAAGAGGTGAAGACGGCTGCGGTGGTGAGGTGGAGGGCTGCAGGGGCTGCCAGGAGGACACGGGGCGCAAGGGAAGGGTGGGGGACACAAGGGACTGCAGGGGGATGAAGGCGAGAGGAGATCGGGGACGGGGGTCACCTCAGTCTGACGTCCTTCAGCTTGTGGGCTTGACGCAGAGCTGATTCAAGACACTAATATCTATTGATTAATCAACACAGTACAAATAATAAATAGGTTGCATGATCAGTAATCTGACCTGTAAACACACCACTGTTATTACCTCATAATTCTGTTATTCTTCACGCTTCAACATAATTATTGAGCACAATTAATAACTGAAGTCTCACTAATTACATACAGTTACTATTGAATCGCAGCCCTGCTGCCCTTCCCTCCTGCACTGCTTGCATTAGGGCATGAGTGTGTCTGCCTTTGCCCTCCTATGCTGCTGGTACTCGGGACGGGGACACAGGGGAGGCTTTGGGGGTGCCGGGGTGCGAGTCTGTCCCTCCTTGTCCCCCTGTGTCGCTGGGCGTTAGGGTGCACGGTGGTCCCTCTTCACCCCCCATGGCTTCAGGGTGCCGGTCCGTCCCTCTGCCCTGCTCTCTGACACATCTCAGCCGCAGACCTGGTGGAGGGTCCCGCGGTGCTGCCGCCCGCATCTCCAGCCCCGGCTGGGCAGCCTCTGCCGAGGACGCTGCGCTCTCTGCGCGGCCGTTAGCTCGGTCCCATCTGACTGCAGCCCACCACAGTTTTGGGGACACCAGGGCACGCAACTCTCCTGTCTGGGACTGGGCTGCTCCTCTTATCGGTACCAGGCCACATATATTTATGTTAACAGAGAAAGATGCCCCTTACAGAGCTATTAATGCAAGCGCAGGATGCGGCATTAAGTGTGACACAGCCATAGGCTTTGGGAATCATCCCATAAACCTGTCAGTGACGTACCGTCGGCGTTTCACTGGCAGTCCCCAATTTAGCAGCTTTTTATTCTCATTAGACTGGTTGGCTTTCTGGTCTCAGCGCCTCCCCGGCTGCTGCGGCGGTGCTGGACAACAGGGGCCGGCGAGGCTGGACGAGGGTCTGGCTGTGCGCACGCAGCCCCCCTCCGAGTTCGGGTCCCCTGGTCTTCACCCGGGTCTTTCAGCAAACCCGTACGCGATTTTACTGCTTCTGCTCACCCTCCTCCTCACCGCGCTGCCACAGCCTGACCCACCATCCGGGTCTCTTCTGTTCCCGAGATGGAAGTTGGCTCCTGTAATAGCGGATCCTGCTGTTCCGTCCCCCAGTGAGAGGAGTTCACCCGCTGGAGAAATCCTCTGAACGCTGGTCCCTGGTTCAGTTGTCCTGGGGTGTAACAGCCAGCAAGAGGCATCGTTCAGTCGCTCAATCTAAACACCTTTAGAGGGTTTTTCTGTCAGTTTGGTGGCTGCTTTTGCACGTGCTCCTCTGGCTCTCCCAGTTCCAGTAACAGTTTTGCAGGTGAAGGCTGCCAGGGAGCGCAGCCGGGAGCGTGGCCGCGCAGCCCCTTCCCGGGAGCTCGCGTTTCCGCCGTCGTTAGCGGTGCCCACGGACGCCGTCGTTAGCGGCGCAGAGATGCCCCTGTCAGCACCGCGCGCTGCTGCTGCCCCTTCCAGCGCCACTGCTTTCGGCATGTCTGTATAACCGTCCCCGGCGCCGCACGGCACCGGGGCGCTCATCGCAGTCGGAGCCATGCGGGGTGTTGGTGGCTGCCGGCCGCTGAAGCAGACGCAGACGCCAATAACGTTCCCTGCGGGGAACGTTCCCAGGCTTGCTGGAACCCCCATTTTGTAAAATACACCAGGTTTTGTAAAATACACCGCCCCCAGCCGCCACGGCGTTAGGTACTGCTGTCGTGTCTGACGCTGTCCCATCGGTCGCCGTCAGCGATTGCTGGGCGTCCAGAGACAGAGCGGCTCGTTTGGCGATGGCGACACTTGAGGCTGGACCTCTTTCTGTTTCTTAATTTTTTTCTCTTTCTTTTAATTTCAGCCACAGCCAAAGTTCTAAAATAAAGTATTACCTCTTTTCCTTCTCATATGTTAGACTAAAGCAAACAAACAGCAAAAGTGAAGGTAGGAAACATATAGTTATTAATATCCACAGGGTCAGAAGGGATTATTTAGTTATCTTTGCTGCTTATGGAAAACAAACCCAAAGCAACATAGATGCATACCTCGGAGATATTGCAGGTTTGGTTCCAGTCCACCGCAATAAAGCGAATATCGCAATAAAGCAAGTCACACAAATTTTTTGTTTTCCCAGTGCATATAAAAGTTATGTTTACACTATACTGTAGTCTGTTAAGTGTGCAATAGCATTATGTCTAAAAAAACAATGTACCTACCTTAATTAAAAAACACTTTATTGCTGAAAAATACTAACCATCATCTGAGCCTTCAGCGAGTCACAGTCTTTTTGCTGATGGAGGGTCTTGCCTCGATGTTGACGGCTGCTGACTGATCAGGGTGGTGGTTGCTGAAGGTTGGGGCAGCTGTGGCAATTTCTTAAAACAAGACAGCAGTGAAGTTTGCCGCATCAATTGACTCTTCCTTTCGCGAAGCATTTCTCTGTAGCATGCAATGCTGTTTGATAGCATTTTACCCACAGTAGAACTTCTTTCAAAATCAGAGTCAATCCTCCCAAACCCTGCTGCTGCTTTATCAACTAAGTTCATGTAATATTCTAAATCTTTTGTTGTCATTTCAACAATGTTCACAGCATCTTCACCAGGAGCGGATTCCATCTCAAAAAACCACTTTCTTTGCTCATCCATAAGAAGCACCTCCTCATCCGTTAAAGTTTTATCATGAGATTGCAGCAATTCAGTCACATCTTCAGGCTCCACTTCTAGTTCTCTTGCTGTCAGTCTGTCCTTTGAAGCCAGGCATGGACTTCTCCTCTCGAGCTATGAGAGTCCTAGATGGCATCTCCTTCCAATATAAGGCTGTTTTGTCTACATTGAAAATCCGTTATTTAGTGCAGCCACCTTCATTGATTCTCTTCGCTAGATCTTCTGGATAACGTGCTGCAGCTTCTCTGTCAGCACTTGCTGCTTCCCCTTGCACTTTTATGTTGTGGAGATGGCTTCTTTCCTTAAACCTCGTGAACCAACCTCTGCCAGCTTCAGACTTTTCTCCCTTTTCTCCTGCAGCTTCCTCACCTCTCTCAGCCTTCATAGCACTGAAGAGAGTTCGGGCCTTGCTCTGGATTAGACTTTGGCTTAAGGGAAGGTTGTGGCCGGTTTGATCTTCTACCCAGAACACTCAAACTTTCTCTGTATCAGCAATAAGGCTGTTTCCCTTTCTTATCATTCGTGTGTTCACTGGAGCAGCACTTTGAATTTCCTTCAAGACCTTTTCCTTTGCATTCACAACTTGGCTACCTGTTTGGTGCAAGAGGCCAAGCTTTCGGCCCATCTCGGCTTTTGACGTGCCTTCCTCGCTAAGCGTCATCACTTCTAGCTTTCGATTTAAAGTGAGAGATGTGCAACTCTTCCTTTCACTTGAACACCTGGAGGCCGTTGTAGGGTTATTAATTGCCCTAATTTCAGTATTGTTGTGTCTCAGGGAACAGGGAGGCCCAAGGAGAGGGAGAGAGACGGGGAACGGCTGGTCGGTGGAGCGGTCACAACACACACAACATTTATTGATTAAGTTCGCCATCTTATATCGGTGCAGTTTGTGATGCCCCAGAACAATTACAATGGTAGCATCAACAATCACTGATCACATATCACCATAACAGATATAATAATAATGAAAAAGTTTGAAATATTGCAAGAGTTACCAAAATGTGACACAGAGACACGAAGCAAGCACGTGCTGCTGGAAAAATGGCACCGATAGACTTGCTCGACGCAGGGTTGCCACAAACCTTCAATTTGTAAAAAAAACCACACTATCTGAAAAGCGCAATAAAGCGAAGCGCACTAAAGCGAGGCATGCCTGTATGTGTTAATAGTTGTCCTGGTCAGGGACCCGGGACATCTCCCTCCCGGGGCGTCCGAGCCCCTCGGCCACGGGTCCTCTCCCCTCCCCTGCGTGTTGGTGCTCGGCAGCCGCTGTGGCGGACAACGGTTCTTGATGGCAAAGAGAAAAAAAAACAAGTTTAAATCAGCACTTGCTACATTTACACAGATTTTTTTTTTTAGCATCTTCTTTTCCTTCTTTCTTTCCTTTTGACGGAAAGGTTTCTACACATCGCTTCTGATCCTGTGTTATAGGCTTAATTTTTTGGAAAACTGAACATGGCCGTGACGCTCCGGTTACTCTCCGAGCCCGTGGCGGCTCTGACCCCCATCCCTGTCCCCATCCCCTGGCACCGTCCATCCCGCCTGGCGCTGTCCGACCCCATGTCCCCTCCAGAGCCATCATGCGGATGCCAATGTGGACATGGACGGGCCGAGTGCCCCCTCCGGAGCGTCACTGTGTCCGGCTGGCGCAGACCCTTCCCGTGGGACTGGCCCCTCGTGCCCAGTGTTCCTGGAGCCCGTCCGTGGATTACCCTGGAAAACACAGGAAAAAGTTATTGAGGCCGGGACAGGGCTGCAGTTTGGAGCCCTGTGCAGGGACTTAGCTGGGACGGACGCAGAACAAGAGACAGACAGACAGACCCACACACACGCACATGCACATGCACATGCATGCGCACGAGCGCATGCGCGCGCACACACACACACACACACACACACACTCTCACTCACACAGTCTCTCTCTCACACACACACACACAGTCTCTCTCACACACACAGTCTCTCTCTCACACACACACACAGTC